>NC_143029.1:8380000-8530000 GCF_057628025.1 Oncorhynchus mykiss
ACTCTGGTTTGCTGAAGCCCTCAGGCAGGTAGCAGAATAACTCTTCTATCACACCGACAGCGTCATTGCATTTTGGTACACCAGAATTACACTCATTTCCAATGGAACCCTGCGTTTTACTTGCAGCATTGCGTTGCTGAGGCAGTTGCAGTGTGTTCGGTGTGGTGCATACATTGGATTTATAGAACGTTGGATTTATAGAACGTTGGATTTATAGAACGTTGGATTTATAGAACGTTGGATTTATAGAACGTTGGATTTATAGAAAGTTGGATTTATAGAACGTTGGATTTATAGAACTTTGGATTTATAGAACGTTGGTTTTATAGAACGTTGGATTTATAGAACTTTGGATTTATAGAACGTTGGATTTATAGAACGTTGGATTTATAGAACGTTGGATTTATAGAACTTTGGATTTATAGAATGTTGGTTTTATAGAACGTTGGATTTATAGAACTTTGGATTTATAGAACGTTGGATTTATAGAACGTTGGATTTATAGAAAGTTGGATTTATAGAACGTTGGATTTATAGAACGTTGGATTTATAGAACGTTGGATTTATAGAACGTTGGTTTTATAGAATGTTGGATTTATAGAACGTTGGATTTATAGAACGTTGGATTTATAGAACGTTGGATTTATAGAACGTTGGTTTTATAGAACGTTGGATTTATAGAACGTTGGATTTATAGAACGTTGGATTTATAGAAAGTTGGATTTATAGAACGTTGGATTTATAGAACGTTGGATTTATAGAACGTTGGATTTATAGAAAGTTGGATTTATAGAACGTTGGATTTATAGAACGTTGGATTTATAGAACGTTGGATTTATAGAAAGTTGGATTTATAGAACGTTGGATTTATAGAAAGTTGGATTTATAGAACGTTGGATTTATAGAACGTTGGATTTATAGAACGTTGGTTTTATAGAATGTTGGTTTTACAGAACGTATACATCAAACTGTATGTGTTGGCATTGACAGAAATAGTAGCAGAAGGTGAACGTTGAACTTTTGTTACATACATATCCAGATGAGGCTGCGTACTCTTCTTGTGCAACGACACCGTCGTTGTGATCGAAGCGTAGGACTAGAGATATACTGTAGATAACTAGATCAGGGTCAGCTCATCAAAGAGACAATTTAACTCAGACACACTCCTTTTTTTTTAAGAATCTGAATATTTTCGATGGGATGCATTAAGTCTGTAAGTCCCAAAGCCTTCGGGTATTATCGGTATGAGTAACATGTTGTTTTGAACATACAATATCAGTTTAAAGAGGGAGCTATCAAGATAACATGCTACCCTCAGTTTTTAAGCAGACGGAACAAACCTATTGCCCCATTTCTGAGGAGTCATAACAAAATGAAATGTATCTAAGGAGACAACGAGTGGTCAGCAGGCAGGTCTGGGACAGGAAACACTGTAGTAAATTATAAATATGTCCATCCCCAAATGTTCTCATACAGAAAAAAACACTTCAGAGTATCACAAGAGATATCAACCCTGTTTACTGTCAGTCACAGGGCTGTGTAATCAATCCTCAACTCTGTTTACTGTCAGTCACAGGGCTGTGGAATCAATCCTCAATACTGTTTACTACCAGTCACAGGGCTGTGGAATCAAGCCTCAATACTGTTTACTGTCAGTCACAGGGCTGTGTAATCAATCCTCAACTATGTTTACTGTCAGTCACAGGGCTGTGGAATCAAGCCTCAATACTGTTTACTGTCAGTCACAGGGCTGTGTAATCAATCCTCAACTCTGTTTGCTGTCAGTCACAGGGCTGTGGAATCAATCCTCAACTATGTTTACTGTCAGTCACAGGGCTGTGGAATCAAGCCTCAATACTGTTTACTGTCAGTCACAGGGCTGTGTAATCAATCCTCAACTCTGTTTGCTGTCAGTCACAGGGCTGTGGAATCAATCCTCAATACTGTTTACTACCAGTCACAGGGCTGTGGAATCAAGCCTCAATACTGTTTACTGTCAGTCACAGGGCTGTGTAATCAATCCTCAACTATGTTTACTGTCAGTCACAGGGCTGTGGAATCAAGCCTCAATACTGTTTACTGTCAGTCACAGGGCTGTGTAATCAATCCTCAACTCTGTTTGCTGTCAGTCACAGGGCTGTGGAATCAATCCTCAATACTGTTTACTACCAGTCACAGGGCTGTGGAATCAAGCCTCAATACTGTTTACTGTCAGTCACAGGGCTGTGTAATCAATCCTCAACTATGTTTACTGTCAGTCACAGGGCTGTGGAATCAAGCCTCAATACTGTTTACTACCAGTCACAGGGCTGTGGAATCAAGTCTCAATACTGTTTACTACCAGTCACAGGGCTGTGGAATCAAGTCTCAATACTGTTTACTACCAGTCACAGGGCTGTGGAATCAATCCTCAACACTGTTTACTACCAGTCACAGGGCTGTGGAATCAAGTCTCAATACTGTTTACTACCAGTCACAGGGCTGTGGAATCAAGTCTCAATACTGTTTACTACCAGTCACAGGGCTGTGGATAGATCTATTTGCATTCAAAAACAAGACTGCAGTATGTGTTACAGTATGTGTTACAGTATGTGTTACAGTATGTGTTGCAGTATGTTTTACAGTATGTGTTACAGTATGTGTTACAGTATGTGTTACAGTATGTTTTACAGTATGTGTTACAGTATGTGTTACAGTATTTGTTGCAGTATGTTTTACAGTATGTGTTACAGTATGTTTTACAGTATGTGTTACAGTATGTTTTACAGTATGTGTTACAGTATGTGTTACAGTATGTTTTACAGTATGTGTTACAGTATGTGTTACAGTATGTTTTACAGTATGTGTTACAGTATGTGTTACAGTATGTTTTACAGTATGTGTTACAGTATGTGTTACAGTATGTTTTACAGTATGTGTTACAGTATGTTTTACAGTATGTGTTACAGTATGTGTTACAGTATGTGTTACAGTATGTGTTACAGTATGTGTTACAGTATGTTTTACAGTATGTGTTACAGTATGTGTTACAGTATTTGTTGCAGTATGTTTTACAGTATGTGTTACAGTATGTGTTACAGTATGTGTTTTTATATTATGATGGGAGCAGTTTATCCAAATCCAAGCAGGCTTTGCTTTCCCCCAATGAATCCGTCTGCTTATGGGTCACAGATGTGCACTGCTCTGAGCAAGGATTCAAGATTCTCACCCATCCCAACACACTAGTCTATGTCTGCAGTACTGAGAGGAGATTCCCCCCGCCCATGCCATTCCATTTGAAAGAGAATCTCCTGCACATTGGTATTTTGACTTTTTACACATTCCATTTCAAACAGACTTCCCTGTGTGTCCACCCACTGAGGTCTCACTGACCCCTATTTTAGGTTTTTGTGTTTTCAATAACATTCCCCATTGGGTTGAGTAGGCAGACAGGAATGTGGCATCAATCGGAGGACCACAGTCACGATAACCAGCACCAGTCACAGGACCTCTGGTTGGAAATGAAAACCACTGTCATAAATCTGAGTCCAACACCCACTGGCTGCCTGAGACTCACGACTGTCACCACTAAGATAAGACGGTAACACACAGCAGGCCATGTAGAAGTGATTGACTTTGTGGCAATTAAGATAAAGGTATTATTCCGCCAGAATAGTAAAGTGGTTTTAAGGAACTTCCAATCTGCCATTCACGAATAGATCGCTCAAGAATGTAACAGGAGCTATCACTTATTGACCCGTATAGGAGGAGAACAGGGTGAAAACACAATCCATCTTAGAAGCCCTTCCCTGAAGGATCTGCAGGAGGCTCTTCCCTGAAGGATCGTGACTAGATAATACAACACAACACTTCCTTGAAGGAAGCTCTTCCCTGAAGGAAGCTCTTCCCTGGAGGATCTGGAGGAAGCTCTTCCCTGAAGGATATGTAGGAAGCTCTTCCCTGAAGGATCTGGAGGAAGCTCTTCCCTGAAGGATCTGGAGGAAGCTCTTCCCTGGAGGATCTGGAGGAAGCTCTTCCCTGGAGGATCTGGAGGAAGCTCTTCCCTGAAGGATCTTGAGGAAGCTCTTCCCTGAAGGATCGTGACTAGATAATACAACACAACACTTCCCTGAAGGAAACTCTTCCCTGAAAGATCGTGACTAGATAATACAACACAACACTTCCCTGAAGGAAGCTCTTCCCTGAAGGATCGTGACTAGATAATACAACACAACACTTCCCTGAAGGAAGCTCTTCCCTGAAGGATCTGGAGGAAGCTCTTCCCTGGAGGAAGCCCTTCCCTGAAGGATCTGGAGGAAGCTCTTCCCTGGAGGAAGCCCTTCCCTGGAGGAAGCTCTTCCCTGAAGGATCTGGAGGAAGCTCTTCCCTGGAGGAAGCTCTTCCCTGGAGCAAGCTCTTCCCTGGAGGAAGCCCTTCCCTGGAGGAAGCTCTTCCCTGAAGGATCTGGAGCAAGCTATTCCCTGAAGGATCTGGAGGAAGCTGATTTACAGGCCTAAAGGTCATACATAGTTTTCAAGGTCATTAAAAACTAGTCCAAGCTCTTTCATTATTTTCTACAGTAATAGACTCTGATAAATAGTGCATTCGGAAAGTATTCAGACATTTTATTACGTTACAGCCTCATTCTAAAACTGATTTTAAAAAATTAAATCCTCAATCTACAGACAATATCCTATAATGACAAAGCGCAAACAGTTAAGCATTCAGACCCTTTGCTATGAGATTCGAAATTGAGTTCAGGTGCATCCTGTTTCCATTGATAATCCTTGAGATGTTTCACAACTTGATTGGAGTCCACCTGTGGTAAATACAATTGATTGGACATGATTTGGTAAGGCACATTCCTGTCTTTATAAGTTCCCACAGCATATCAGAGCAAAACCCAAGCCATGAGGCCGAAGGAATTGTCCGTAGAGCTCCGAGACAGGATTGTGTCAGGATTGGGAAGGGTACCAAAAACGTCTGCAGCATTGAAGGTCCCCAAGAACACAGTGGCCTCCATCATTCTTAAATGGAAGAAATTTGGAACCAGCAAGACTCTTCCTACAGCTGGCCGACTGGCCAAACTGAGCAATCTATAAAGGAGAGGTCCTGGCAGCCTACAGTTAGACTATAGCTCTATAGAGGACCTGGCAGTCCTACAGTTAGACTATAGCTCTATAGAGGAGAGGACCTGACAGTCCTACAGTTAGAATATAGCTCTATAGAGGACCTGGCAGTCCTACAGTTAGACTATAACTCTATAGAGGAGAGGTCCTGACAGTCCTACAGTTAGACTATAACTCTATAGAAGAGAGGACCTGACAGTCCTACAGTTAGCCTATAGCTCTATAGAGGACCTGACAGTCCTACAGTTAGACTATAACTCTATAGAGGAGAGGACCTGACAGCCCTACAGTTAGACTATAGCTCTATAGAGGAGAGGACCTGACAGTCCTACAGTTAGACTATAACTCTATAGAGGAGAGGACCTGACAGTCCTACAGTTAGACTATAACTCTATAGAGGAGAGGACCTGACAGTCCTACAGTTAGACTATAACTCTATAGAAGAGAGGACCTGACAGTCCTACAGTTAGACTATAGCTCTATAGAGGTCCTGACAGTCCTACAGTTAGACTATAACTCTATAGAGGAGAGGACCTGGCAGTCCTACAGTTAGACTATAACTCTATAGAGGAGAGGACCTGGCAGTCCTACAGTTATACTATAACTCTATAGAGGAGAGGACCTGGCAGTCCTACAGTTAGACTATAACTCTATAGAGGAGAGGACCTGGCAGTCCTACAGTTATACTATAACTCTATAGAGGAGAGGACCTGACAGTCCTACAGTTAGACTATAGCTCTATAGAGGAGAGGACCTGGCAGTCCTACAGTGTGTCGAGGAAAACCCTCAGCCAAACCTCTAGACAGGCATGGCAGACTGAGCCACTGTTTCACACAGCCACCGTGCCGCAGACAGCAGCCACACACTCACAGACAGCAGCCACACACTCACAGACAGCAGCCACACAGATGCATAGCTCCATCTAGTGGTGGAGGGAATAAATGCAGTTGGATGACATTTGACGTTGTCCATAGACACTGATAAAAGGTATTTTTTTTATTTCACCTCTGAATGAAAAAGGTTAGGATACATTAAGGATAAGCTGATCCTAGATCTGTGAATTTACATGAGGGCAAGTTCTACCCAGAGCAGGTTTTTGGTAGTTGTCTTCTAGGCTTCAAAATACCAGCATCTGTTCGGTATAAAGGGCCACCTACATAAAAGGCTTTATGCCCTGCTTCCCATAGCCTACAACAACAGGATCTGCCGTGCTGTTTATGAGACACATCCAAATACACCCCTTTGTAAATCAGCAGCATCTCATCCGGTACTCACAAACAATACAGTAGAACCATACAGAATCAGCTGTTACTATAGAGACCTGTGACACTGATGACAGTTGACGACAAACACCAGAATAGAACCATACAGAGTCAGCTGTTACAATAGAGATCTGTGACACTGATGACAGTTGACAACAAACTAAACAATACAATAGAACCGTGAAGAGTCAGCTGTTACTATAGAGACTAGTGACACTGTTGACAACAAACAACAGAATAGAACCATACAGAGTCAGCTGTTACTATAGAGATCTGTGACACTGATGACAGTTGACGAAAAACAAACAACAGAATAGAACCGTGAAGAGTCAGCTGTTACTATAGAGACCAGTGATGCTGATGACAGTTGACAATAAACAACAGAATAGAACCACACAGAGTCAGCTGTTACTATAGAGACCAGTGATGCTGATGACAGTTGACAATAAACAACAGAATAGAACCACACAGAGTCAGCTGTTACTATTGTCAACTGTCAACAGTGTCACAGGTCTCTATAGTAACAGCTGACTCTTCACGGTTACATTAGAGACCTGTGACACGATATTTACACAACAGATGGTATGAAGCTGTTGTATGGGACAAGCCTTATTTGTTTGTAAGGGGGGAATCCATGTTTCATTCATGTGACAAATTGAGTTAACAAATGAAATGCCATGTCTAATCGCAGACTGACTTCTTTAGGATATAATAGAGAGCACACACACACACACACACACACACACACACACACACACACACACACACACACACACACACACACACACACACACACACACACACACACACACACACACACACACACACACACACAAACACAAACACAAACACACACACACACACACAAACACAAACACAAACAAGCTCTCTCTGCCAGTTTCCCTCTGTTTCCCACAGCCATTGCTTGCCTATGGCATAGAGATTGGAGAGCCCAGTGTGTTGTACAGGAGATGGAGTTATGGGTTACAGTCTTGGTGGAGCTTGTATCATGTCAGACTGTGATCTGTGTCTGGTCTCTAATCTCAACAGTGCGGACAAAGCAGCCGTCAAAGCCACCACTGCCGTCCGTCACAAGACTCCCATTAGACAACTCCCTTTTTGGCCATCTCTACTCTGGATGTCTGTCTGTTAGTGCATCATGTGAGAGGAATGCTAGCATCTCAGCCCCCTGCGCCCGATCATCCATGTTAATATCCCAAATGGCACCCTATTCCCTTTATAGTGCACTACTTTTGACCAGGGCTAATCAAAAGTAGTGCACTATTTAGGGAATAGGGTGCCATTTAGGTTGCGAACCATTACCTTTGATTGGTCTGGTTTCTGTGGCCAGAAGACACTGTACCAAAACATAACTCTTCCACCAACATGGCAGAACATCACACAGCTCTCAGCTTCTAAGAACAGAGAGACGCTGTGTGATGTGAGAGGAGTTGAGGAAAGAAGTTCCTGCGTAATATAAACACAATTACAACTATTTAGCCCTGAGGGTTGGAAACTTCAGCCATCAGAGCAAAAGGGTTACTATTTTCCTCACTCCCCGTCGTGATCTCTAGGTGACTTGTGAAAAAGGAGCTGTAACTGCTTTAAAAGGGGGGTGGGAGTGCAGAAGGGGGGACATGGGGGCAGAAGGGTTTGGGGGAGGGGGGTTGGGGGTTAGGGTGCATGAAAAGAAAGATTAGGGGGCAAAGATGATCACTTACTCCGTGTGTCCAACGGATTCCCTTGATAAAAGAAGGCATTCAAATTAGTGAGCAGTTTGTCAATGGCAGGGACATGAGCCATGTTAAATTGTTTGACGCTTTCACACTCAGATTCCTGACTGATTAGCTGACGTTAGATGTTCAGATTGGGTCTTATGAATAGTCTAGGGCAGGCTTCTATTTGACTTCCTGTGACCCTGGCCAATTAAAATAACAGCCCAAATCCCCTATGGTGATAGGGAGAAAATGCTGCAAAGAGGAACATAGACAGGACATAGGGCCCAACGTAGGCCTATCAGCTGTTAGATGGAACATAGACAGGACATAGGGCCCAACGTAGGCCTATCAGCTGTTAGATGGAACATAGACAGGACATAGGGCCCAACGTAGGCCTATCAGCTGTTAGATAAAACATAGACAGGACATAAAGCTCAATGCAGGCCTATCATTTCACGGTAAGGTCTACATCTGTTGTATTCGGCACATGTGACAAATAAACTTTGATTTGATTCATAAACTTTACTGAATTTATTGTGTTCTTCCTCTTGCAGAAAAACATCCATGACTCTGTGAATGGCTGCCTCACACAGCAGAGAGATGTGAGTCTGCCTCACACAGCAGAGAGATGTGAGTCTGCCTCAAACAGCAGAGAGATGTGAGTCTGCCTCACACAGCAGAGAAATGTGAGTCTGCCTCACACAGCAGAGAGATGTGAGTCTGTCTCACACAGCAGAGAGATGTGAGTCTGCCTTACACAGAAGAGAGATGTGAGTCTGCCTCACACAGTAGAGAGATGTGAGTCTGCCTCACACAGCAGAGAGATGTGAGTTTGCTTCCCACAGCAGAGAGATGTGAGTCTGACTCACACAGCAGAGAGATGTGAGTCTGACTCACACAGCAGAGAGATGTGAATCTGCTTCACACAGCAGAGAGATGTGAGTCTGCCTCACACAGTAGAGAGATGTGAGTCTGCCTCACACAGCAGAGAGATGTGAGTCTGCCTCACACAGCAGAGAAATGTGAGTCTGCCTCACACAGCAGAGAGATGTGAGTCTGTCTCACACAGCAGAGAGATGTGAGTCTGCCTTACACAGAAGAGAGATGTGAGTCTGCCTCACACAGTAGAGAGATGTGAGTCTGCCTCACACAGCAAAGTGATGTGAGTTTGCCTCCCACAGCAGAGAGATGTGAGTCTGACTCACACAGCAGAGAGATGTGAGTCTGCCTCACACAGCAGAGAGATGTGAGTCTGCTTCACACAGCAGAGAGATGTGAGTCTGCCTCACACAGTAGAGAGATGTGAGTCTGCCTCACACAGCAGAGAGATGTGAGTCTGCCTCACACAGCAGAGAGATGTGAGTCTGCCTCACACAGCAGAGAGATGTGAGTCTGTCTCACACAGCAGAGAGATATGAGTCTGCCTCACACAGCAGAGAGATGTGAGTCTGCCTCACACAGCAGAGATATATGAGTCTGCCTCACACAGCAGAGAGATGTGAGTCTGCCTCACACAGCAGAGAGATGTGAGTCTGCCTCACACAGCAGAGAGATGTGAGTCTGCCTCACACAGCAGAGAAATGTGAGTCTACCTCACACAGCAGAGAGATGTGAGTCTGTCTCACACAGCAGAGAGATGTGAGTCTGCCTTACACAGAAGAGAGATGTGAGTCTGCCTCACACAGTAGAGAGATGTGAGTCTGCCTCACACAGCAGAGAGATGTGAGTTTGCCTCCCACAGCAGAGAGATGTGAGTCTGACTCACACAGCAGAGAGATGTGAGTCTGCCTCACACAGCAGAGAGATGTGAGTCTGCTTCACACAGCAGAGAGATGTGAGTCTGCCTCACACAGTAGAGAGATGTGAGTCTGCCTCACACAGCAGAGAGATGTGAGTCTGCCTCACACAGCAGAGAGATGTGAGTCTGCCTCACACAGCAGAGAGATGTGAGTCTGCCTCACACAGTAGAGAGATGTGAGTCTGCCTCACACAGCAGAGAGATGTGAGTCTGCCTCACACAGCAGAGATATGTGAGTCTGCCTCACACAGCAGAGAGATATGAGTCTGCCTCACACAGCAGAGAGATGTGAGTCTGCCTCACACAGCAGAGAGATGTGAGTCTGCTTCACACAGCAGAGACATATATTTGTATGTCTGTTTTACACAGCAAACATGCATTTTTCTCCTTATCCATAAGCACTTCCTGCTCAAACAGTCTTAGTCTTGAATAACCTCAGAGAATTCCACTAAAAGTACCTCAGACTGGATTTCCTACCAATGAACTCAACCTGTTTCCAACACGGAGACTGGAGTCCCTATAACAAGCTGTTTAATGTAGATGAAATATCCTAGAAATCCTTGTGGGTGTAAATGGAAATGTCTTAACCCTCTTACAGACTGGACTGGACTTGACACTGTGGGTGGTGGCATTTGTCTGAGAAAATCAGTTATTTCACAAGCTGTATGTATTGTAGAGTTATTTTCTATATAAAACAATGTTTAGGGAAAGAGAGGAGAGAATAGTTTGTTTGAGCAAAAGGAACATTGTGTTTGGTTTTTCCCTCCCTCCCACTCCGCGGTTCCTCCCTTGAACTGTTAAATGACGGATTGTCACACGAAAAAAACATTGATACTTTGTAGCGTGTCACAAAGACATTACTCTTTTTAAGTTCCAGAAGTTGCATGATGTTCTTCTATAAGCAGCATGGCTACGGAACAATGTACAGTACTTCCTGATAGGCCTCAGCAAATAAATCTATATAGTATGGGCATGTATTATATCATTCCTTGTGTGCATGTAACTTCACCGTGAAAATTCAGTAGTATAAAGGCCTATATGAAGGCCTATTCTTTATTGTATAATGAGCACTATTGTTTAAAGGTAGCTGACTGCATTTTAATGGTTTTGTTCTAACAAGGCCTGGACTCACGGTCATGATGGTCATGTCACAAATTTAAAAACAAATAACTATATTTTCTCATTCCTCATCCCTTCTCTTCATTATTCTAGGAGTTTTGGGGATCTTCATTGGACCATGGAGAACCAAGGAGAGACGTCTAATGGTCCGTCTACAGCTGTTAAGATGGTTGACATTGACTTCCTTGAAACTGTCATTTCATTCTGGACCTCTTCACAGGTACTGATGCCATGCCAACAGAGCTCTTCAGGCTCTGTGCTTCTGTTTACTAACTAAATGAGTGTGGGATGTGCTATTTCCCTGTTTTTATAGAAGGTAAGCCAAGAGTAAAATCTAATTTTCCAAACATTTCGATTTAATATTGATTCGGTGCCCATAAATGTCAAGGTCACATGGTAGAAGACCTTGGATAAAGGACCATTCGTTTTGCACTTACGTTAGTTCCAGTTGGCCAGTTTATTATAAAACTTTTACATCAAAACATTTATGTAGCTACATACCAAATGAAATGGTAACTGTTTATTCAGCAGCTAAATTACGGTGATTGAGATCAATTTCCACCGTTTGGGTTTGTTTCATTTGTGTCCCTAAGGGTCCGTTTTTGATTCTATTTATACTTCCAATATCCCGGAAATGATCAGGGTCGGTTACAGCAGCTGGATAATACATAACCACAGGGCTTGACAAAATGGCAGGCTCATTTCTGTGGCTGTCTGGATCTAAAAATCCAACATATTTCTTGATTTTTTTTCATATAAAATTGGATGTAACTATTTTAAGTACCACTAACACACACACACACACACATACACACACACACACACACACACACACACACACACACACACACACACACACACACACACACACACACAAATTCCATCAAATAAAATGCCATTAATATAAAGATAAATATTTGACTTCTGGGTTTAATTCTATTAACCAAGCAGCAGACCAGTATGTCTGTTATTGTGTTTATTCAGTAAGTATTCCCCTAGCATAGCAGGCGTATAATAATAGACCTATAATAGACAGTCATGTGGCTGGTGCAAGAAGTCAAGAAGTAAAATAGGGTAGAAATTCAATATTCACAATAACAGATAAATAAATGTGTATTTTTACGGCGCACAATTGGCCCAGCGTCTTCCGGGTTACGGTTTGGCTGGGGTAGGCCGCCATTGTAAATAAGAATTTGTTCTTAACTGACTTGCCTTGTTAAATAAAGGTTAAATACAAAATAAATAATGTATGGTGGAGGAATTGTAAGCCTGTTGTATAAATGGTGTGTATAGACAGTATATTTTACCTTTATTCAACTAGGCAAGTCAGTTAAGAACAAATTATTATTTCCAATGACGGCCTAGGAACAGTGGGTTAACTGCCTGTTCAGGGGCAGAACAACAGATTACAGATTTGTACGTTGTCAGCTCGGGGGTTTGAACTTGCAACCTTCCGGTAACTAGTCCAACGCTCTAACCACTAGGCTACCCTTCCGCCTCTACACTCTAACCACTAGGCTACCCTGCCGCCCCATATATGAATAGAACATGTGTGTACAGTAGTAGTTATATAGGATGAGCCTTGACTAGTAGATGAAACAGAATATAAATAAGTGACCAGTGTTCATTAACTCTATCTGCGTACATTGGGCAGCAGTCTTTAAGGTACAGGGTTGAGTAACTGGTGGTAGCCGGCTAGTAACAGTGACTAAGGTTCAGGACAGGGTACCGGGCGGAGGCATGCTAGTGATGACTGTTTAACAGTCTGATGGCCCGGAGATAGAAGCTGTTTATCAGTCTGTCCGTCCAAGCTTTGTTGCATCTGTACTGTCTCTTCCTTCTAGATGGTAGCAGAGTGGATAGGCCGTGGCTCGGGTGGCTGAGGTCCTTAATGATCTTCTTGGTCTTCCTGTGACAATGGGTGCTGTAGATGTCCTGGAGGGCAGGCAGTGTGCCCCCGATGATTCGTTGGGCTGATCACACCACCCCCTGGAGAGCTATACGGTTGCGGGCGGTGTAGTTGCCGTACCAGGCGGTGATACAGCCTGACAGAATGCTCTCGATGGTGCATCTGTAGAACTTTGTGAGGGTGTTCAGCCTCCTGATTTCAAATTTCTTCAGCCTCCTGAGGTTGAAGAGGAGCTGTTGCACCTTCTTCACCCCACTGTTGGTGTGGAGGGACCATTTCAGGTCATCAGTGATGTGCACGGCAAGGAACTTGAAGCTTTTGACCCTTTCCACTGCAGCCCTTTCGATGTAGATGGGGGCGTGCTATCTCTGCTGTCTCCTATAATCCACGATCAGCTCCTTCTTTTTGTATATGTTGGCACCACTCCTCCAGGGCCCTCACCTCCTCCCTCTAGGCTGTCTCGTCATTGTTGGTAATCAGGCCTACCACTGCCGTCGTCAGCAAACTTGGTGACTGAGTTGGAGACTTCCTTAGCCACGCAGTCATGGGTGAACAGGGAGTACAGGAGGGGGCTGTGCACGCACCCCTGTAGGGCCCCCATGATGAGGATCAGAGTGGCGTTGGCGTTGTTACCTACCTTCACCTGGGGTCAGCCCGTCAGGAAGTCCGGGTCCCAGTTTCACAGGGAGGAGAAAGAGCTGTAACATAGCTAGCTATAGCAGCAGCATTTTTTTGCTAGGTTGTAGTAGGTGTAACAGATGTGAAACGGCTAGCTTAGTTAGCGTGGGCGCTAAATAGCGTTTCAATCAGTGACGTCACTTGCTCTGAGACCTTGAAGTAGTAGTTCCCCTTGCTCTGCAAGGGCCGCGGCTTTTGTGGAGCGATGGGTAACGATGCTTCGAGGGTGACTGTTGATGTGTGCAGAAGGTCCCTAGTTCGCGCCCGGCTATGGGCGAGGGGACGGTCTAAATTTGTACTGTTACATTGATGCTGTTGACCCGGATTACTGGTTGCTGCGGAAAAAGGAGGAAGGTCAAAAGGGGGGTGAGTGTAACAGATGTGAAACGGCTAGCTTAGTTAGCGTGGGCGCTAAATAGCGTTTCAATCAGTGACGTCACTTGCTCTGAGACCTTGAAGTAGTAGTTCCCCTTGCTCTGCAAGGGCCGCGGCTTTTGTGGAGCGATGGGTAACGATGCTTCGAGGGTGACTGTTGATGTGTGCAGAAGGTCCCTAGTTCGCGCCCGGCTATGGGCGAGGGGACGGTCTAAATTTGTACTGTTACATAGGTACTTTACTTTTTTTCAACTGAAAATTATTTACCCATGGACTGACAATTGTTTTAGTATTGTGACGTAACACCATGTGTAAATACATATCTAACACTAGATGGAGAACTAGGACCAGACACTAAATGTCAGGTGTAGTTACACTTTTCGTCGCTAGACACCGCAAAAACTCCACTAGTTTCACTGCCAATATCAATCCCATAATCCTTGCAAACGGTGTATTCATTTGAATGGCTCTGAACGTGAATTCAATTTGAAAAGCTAGCCAGACATTTGTTGCAGGTTTATACTTTACAGGTTATTCCTTACTACTTCCACGTGGACATACATTGCTGAGGAGAGTCCTGACATTTCGCAAAATGTGACGGTTAGTAAAATAATGATTGCAATAACTGAATTAGTAGCTAAATCAACTTTTTTTCTTGCCATATGTTTTCTAGAAATACAACTAGCCGACGTTAGCTAGCTAGCCACCCACCCTTTGCTAGGCTATCTAGTCTTAGCTAGCTAACTTATCAACAGCAAAGCTAGTCGACATCTCCAATAGTAGCTAGTCGAGCTAGCTACTGCTAAACTTTGACACTTTATGCTTAGTTTTGAGCTCGACAACTCCGTTAGCCTGAACAAATGAAATGTTTTCCTGGACTAGCCAGCTAGTTAGGCCCCATCACGGATCTCATTAATTTACTAGCTATTTAAAAAATATCATATTAGCATCATATTAGCCCGTTAGCAAATTGCTAACTATTGAGGGTCTCATTAACCGACTAAACTCCACGGTTTAGTGATAAAGGTTTAGTCGGAGAGGGTCTAATTAACATGTCATTAGCGTGCCTGCTTTCTTGCCACTCCGATAAAGATTAGTATTTCAACATGTTTACTATCAAAACATTTAGACTCGTAGTTAGAGAGCTGCTTTACTTATATATATATATATATACATACATACATACACACACACACACACGTATGTGTTCATAGCTCATTGTTCTAGAAAGGTGGCTAACTAGGGAGCTTGCTGCTAACTGACATTAGATCACACATTGCTGCGTAACTTACTCTGTGGGCTGGGAAAGCTTAGTAACTTAGCTATGCTAGCTAAATATGTACTTATTAACTAGCAAGGTAAGATATCATGTAACAATGTTTGCTGCTTTGTAACATTTTCTAGTTTGTTTGCTGCTAGTAGTAGGTACGTTATGGTTGACCACAGCCAACGCCTTGTCTTCGTTGTTAGTCTACTAGGGGGAGTCAACTCCTGGCCCGTCTCCCCTTTATGGGTGTCAAGCTTTGATTCCCCTGGTCTTCGACAGAGTATTTTTGCGGAGGAAACTAACGTTAGTTGCCGTAGGCTACTTCCCGAGAACAAACTCTGATCTTTCACAGCAAAGAAAGAGGGACATTAGCTAGGGATATATAGAGAAGAGGGACACAGCCAGGGAGGCATAGGTAGGCATCTCGTTCATCAAGCAGACAGTCAGAACCATACATCGGTTGGGCTATTTGCAATGCAGTATTTCGCAATTTATTGGCCTGCAATGACTCGCGGAAGTTAACTTAAGTAGGGGCTATCAATGAGTAAGTAGGCTGAGCTATTCTACAAGACACACTACAGTTTTTCATAGTGAGGAGACAGAGCATGCGAGGGAGAGAGGATCGGGGCAGGCAGGCAGAATAGGCTATATATATCTTGTAATCTGTTTATCGCAATGTCTTGTCTACAATGCCTCGTAAATTAACCAACCATATATATTAGGCTATCAATGCATATGGCTAAGCTATTCTTCAATGCATCAGTTTAATTGATCCATGGTAGGGGGATCCTGAGAATTTGTTCTTAACTGACTTGCTTAACTGACCCCCCCCCCCCACCCCCCCGAAAATTGGGCGTAACTACAAGTATTGTCTATAGCGTATTTAATGAAACCCTGGCTTATGTCCTACCAGGTCAGGGTTCCCAACCCGATTCCTAAAGTGCTAACCTGGTTCAGTTTATCAACTAGCTAATTATTGAATTGGCTGTGCTAGGTTATGAGTGAACCCTCAGGATGGCAGCTCTCCACGAACAGGGTTGGAGAGACCTGTCCTAGGCAGTAGATCGTGAAGCAGGGCATCCCTGCTAAACTTTGGGGAAATTACAAGCGCAGCATCATCCCATGGGATCCATCAAGGTTGCACACAGCAGAAGTATCAATGAAATATTATAGTTCCTACACTTGACCTTCTATATTCAAACGAAATAGGCCTCTTTTTTTTATATAGGCTTAAGTTGATAACACCATGCTGATGTCAGTCCTCTGGAATGCAAATGTAGTCTTCGTGGTAGGACTCTGCAATAATGAGGTAGTGTGTACATGTGTGCGCGTCCGTTGGAGCGTGTCGTTGGGAGTCGTGCAAGTGTGACTCCCAAACACAGGAGACGGAGTCAACTCCCCAAAAAAATCCTAGTCGCGCACCACTAGCTACACTAGTGCATTGTTGGCAGGCGCTTGTTGACAATGCTAGCTTAGCTTACTGTTACAGGCACAGTGTATTGTAATCCGGCATTTTTAATATAGACCAACTTGTTCCCCCTGTAGCAAGTCGACTCATAGTTGTCCTATGAACTAGTAGTAGTACTGTCATCAGTTAAACGCAGCTTGTAATATAAGGAGATTTTGTGACCAGGTCATGAACCCCTACAAAACGAGTACAGCATACACCAGACTTCCATTGTCACTGCTATGACAGACTCGGATACAGTTCATTCAGAAAGTATTCAGACCCCTTTCCTTTTTCACATCTTGTTACGTTACAGCCTTATTCTAAAATATATATATATATATATATCTTTTTTTTTCCATCAATCTACACACAATACCCTTTAATTAATGACAAAGCAAAAACAGGATTTTTTTTTTTTTTTTTTTTGCATATTTATTAAAAACAGATACCTTATTCACATAAGTATGAGACTCGAAATTGAGCTCAGGTGTAGAGGGCGACCGATTAATCGGAATGGCCGATTTAATGAGGGCCGATTTCAAGTTTTCATATCAATCGGTTATCAGCAGTTTTGGATGTCGATTATGGCCGATTATATTGCAAGGGAGCTTGCTACTTCCCGAGATGACAACCTGTAATGCGAGTGGAGGCAGCAAGGAGCCATGGTAAGTTGCTAGCTAGCATTAAACTTATCTTAGAAAAAAAACTATCAAGCTTCACATAATCACTAGTTAATTACACATGGTTTATGATAGCACCAGTTTAACTATCTTGTCCTGCGTTGCATATAATCAATGCGGTTCCTGAAATTGTCACTTCTCTTGCGTTCAGTGTAAGCAGAGTCGGGGTATATGCAGCAGTTTGGGTCGCCTGGCTCGTTGCAAACTGTGTGAAGACCATTTCTTCCTAACAAAGACTGTAATTAATTTGCCAGAATTTTACATAATTATGACCTAACATTGAAGGTTGTGCAATGTAACAGCAATATTTAGACTTAGGGTCGCCACCCATTCGATAAATTACTGAACGGTTTCATATTTCACTGAAATAATAAACATTTAGTTTTCTAAATGATAGTTTACAGATTTGTCCGTATGAATTACCTAAGGCTCATATTTCTGTGTGTTTATTATTTTATAATTAAGTCTATGATTTGATAGAGCAGTCTGACTGAGCGGTGGTAGACAGCAGCAGGCTTGTAAGCGTTCATTCAAACCGCACTTTCCTCCATTTGCCAGCAGCTTTTCGCAATGCTTAAAACACAATTTTGACTTCAAGCCCATCATCTCCCGAGATTAGGCTGGCAATACTATAGCACCTATAAGAACATCCAATAAACAAAGGTATATGAAATACAAATGGTATAGAGAGAAATAGTCCTATAATAGCTTCAACCTAAAACTTCTTAACTGGGAATATTGAAGACTCATGTTAAAAGGAACCACCAGCTTTCATATGTTCTCATATTCTGAGCAGGGAACTGAAACGTTAGCTTTTTTTACATGGCACATATTGCACTTTTACTTCTCCAACTGTTTTTACATTATTTAAACCAAATTGAACATGTTTTAAAATTTATTTGAGACCAAATCAATTTTATTTATGTATTATGTTAAGTTAAAATAAGTGTTCATTGTAAATGTAGTATTATTGTAATTGTCATTATTACAAGTGTGTGTGTATGTATGTATATATATATAAAATCGGCTTTTTTTGGTCCTCCAATAATCGGTACTGGTGTTGAAAAATCATAATCGGTCGACCTCTACTCAGGTGCATCCTGTTTCCATTGATCATCCTTGAGATGTTTCTACAACCTGATTGGAGTCCACCTGTGGTAAATTCAATTGATTGGACATGATTTGGAAAGGCACACACCTGTCTATATAAGGTCCTACAGCTGACAGTGCATGTCAAAGCAAAAACCAAGCCATGAGTTCGAAGGAATTGTCTATAGAGCTACAAGACAGGATTGTGTCGAGGCACAAATCAAATAACTTAATTTGTCACGTGCCGAATACAACAGACCTTACAGTGAAATGCTTACTTACAAGCCCTAACCAACAATGCAGTTTAAAAAAATAACTTGAAAAAAAGAGAAAAGAATAAGAAATATGTAACCATTTAAAGAGCAGCAGTGAAATAAGTGAGGTTATATACATTGGATACCGGTACCGAGTCAATGTGCCGGTTAGTCAAGGTAATTTAGGTCAAATTTACATTTTAGGTAGAGCTCTTTAAAGTGACTATGCATTGACGATAACAGAGTAGTAGCAGTGTAAAGGGAGGCAATGCAAATAGTCTGGGTAGCCATTTGATTAGATGTGAGTCTTATGGCTTGGAACTGTTCAGAGCCTCTTGGACCTAGACTTGGCGCTCCGGTACCGCTTGCTGTGCGGTAGCGGTACCAGTCTATGACTAGGGTGGCTGGAGTCTTTGACCATTTTTAGGGCCTTCCTCTGACACTGCCTGGTATAGAGGTCCTGGATGTGAGGAAGCTTTACCCCAGTGATGTACTGGGCCGTACGCACTACCCTCTAGTGCCTTGCAGTTGGAGGCCAAGCAGTTGCCATCTGGGGAAAGTTACCAAAACATTTCTGCAACGTTGAGGGTCCCCAAGTACACAGTGGCCTCCATCATTCTTAAATGGAAGAAGTTGGAAAACAAGACTCTTCCTAAAGCTGGCCGCCCGACCAAACTGAGCAATCTGGGGAGAAAGGCCTTGATCAGGGAGGTGACCAAGAACCCGATGGTCACTCTGACAGAGCTCCAGAGTTCCTCTGTGGAGATGGTTGTCCTTCTGGAAGGTTCTCCCATCTCTTCAGCACTCCACCAATCAGACTTTTATGGTAGTGGCCAGACGGAAGCCACTCCTCAGTAAAAGGCATATGATAGCCCGCTGATGAAACCAAAATGGAACTCTTTGGCCTGAATGCCAAGCGTCACGTCTGGAGGAAACCTGGCACCATGCCTATGGTGAAGCATGGTGGTGGCAGCATCATGCTGTGGGGATGTTTTTCAGCGGCAGGGACTGGGAGACTAGTCAGGATAGAGGGAAAGATGAACGGAGTAAAGTACAAAGATCCTTGATGAATACCTCCTCCAGAGCACTCAGGACCTTAGACTGGGGCGAAGGTTCACCTTCCGACAGGACAACGACCCTAAGCACACAGCCAAGACAACGCAGGAGTGGCTTCGACACAGGTCTCAATGTCCTTGAGTGGTCCAGCCAGAGCCCGGACTTGAAGGGTCTGAATACTTATGTGCATGTCATTTCAGTTTTATATATTTTTATGCATTTGCACACATACACATTTGCTTTTCATTATGGGGTATTGTGTGTAGATTGGGGGGGGGGGGGGGGTTTAATTAACTTTAGAATAAGCCTGTAACGTAACGATGTGGATAAAAATCAAGGGGTCTGAATACATATTTTTTAGCATTATTATTTTTTTTTTACTTTCTGAATGTGCTGTATCATGTTTTGAGTGGGTAGTTTCTGCTAGTGAAGTGACAGTTCAGACAACTTTGGGTTGGAGGGGGGGGTTGACTTGATAATTTGGCATGATGTTTTGTGCACTATGAATGAATTACCTTCTTTTTTTTTACACGTTTTTATTTTATTTAATTTCTCTCTCCAATAGTGTCTCTTACTATGGCCTCTGGAAGTCATGATAGGCAAAGCAGGGAATTCCAACAGCTCAACCAGGACAAACCTCATGAATTTCTCCATCACATCAGCAACCACTCTGCAGCTGACCAGAATATGAAGGAGGTGAGTGGATTTCCAAGGTGGGAAGTGTGCATCCCAGTTCTCCACTTGTTCCCCCCCCACACAGTGTGCACTTGCACAATCCCTGTCATTGAAATAAAAGCATTCAATTGTTGTAAGCATTGACTAGAAAGAGTTTTCACCGTTTGTTAAATCTGACGCTTGATCGTGTAAATGCGCACACCGTGTGGAGAATCGGGATCACACAGTGATTCTGTTATGAATATGAACCAAGAGGTGTTTACTAACCTTAGTCAAACATTTTTTCTTTTTTAAAGAAAACTGTACGTTTTTGTTATCACTTATTCCTTTTTGTTTTAGGTGTTT
The DNA here is from genome assembly GCF_057628025.1 of Oncorhynchus mykiss. Classification (NCBI taxonomy): domain Eukaryota; kingdom Metazoa; phylum Chordata; class Actinopteri; order Salmoniformes; family Salmonidae; genus Oncorhynchus; species Oncorhynchus mykiss. Next base: position 8,400,784 of record NC_143029.1, read on the forward strand.
GTTTTAATTAAGGAAGAAATAGATAAAGACCGGTGAGTTTTCCAGTTCTATGTAGATCTAATGCACAAGCTGCCTTTCCTAGCACTGCGGTTAACGGCTGCTCAGTCACTGGGGAAGATCTAACCATCGAAACACATTTCCCATCTTTTTCCCCAAGCACTTCTCCAAACACTACCATAGTGTCTAGTCTCCTAACTAACCAGTGCATGTATCAAGACAAAATCCTTTTTTATTTATTTATATATCTTTATTTTTTTTTAACTGTACTCCTTTTCTCCCCAACAGATTCCCCGTGAGTCGCGGTGCACTCATCTCCGGCAGAGCAAAACAAGTGTCTGTGTGCAACAAGAGAAAGTGTTCGTTGTCGCGTCACAGTGTAGTGGTGAGCTCCGGCGTGAGCCACAGAGAGCCCCCCGCAGGTCGGGCTGTCTGTGACATGGCCAACAAGGAGAATGAACTGACCTGCCCAGACGAAGTGCAGGCCATACATTACAGTGACAACTGCGTTTTCCCTGTGAACTCTGTAGCAGAAGCTGGCTCCAAGATGGCAGCGCCGGGAAACAAGTACGGTGATCACTTCACTGAGGTGAGATACTACCAGCCAGTCCCCAATTCACTCCCTACCCTGGCCCTTTGATGTTTGTAGACCATTGATCAATGATCATTATCACTTCTGTACCTCATACTGTCCATTCCCACCATCAAACCGTTGCCCCCTGCGCTCTAGGCACCCTCCGAGAGGTTTGGAATTGTCACCATATTCCCTATACCTCTCCAATCCTTGCACACTGGGATAGATTGGTAGACCCTGTTTATTGGATAGAAAAGTGTCATTCTCTTTTCTGAGACAATTCCAGTGTTTTCTGTTTGATCCTTTGTAGCGTTTTGAAGTGGATTGTATATTGACTTGTTTTGTCATGCCCCACTGCCTTGTGGGTATCTTTCCTGACCAGCTATCGAAGGATCATGACGCAATGACACACGTGCTTTTTGGGAGGAATCTCCGATTAAATGTAGCTCTGACACTATGGCGAAGAAACGCCAGCGAACTAGTGGCATACTTGATCAGGTAGGAACACAGACGCCTCGTCTATCTTCTATCTATCATACATCTTCCTGCCCACATACCGTTAATGATTTTAATCAACATGTTCACGTCCAATAAACACTGTTCCATAGAATTGAAGACACGGGCGTGCTTCTTGACTGTCTGCCAGTAATAACTAAAAAGTGAGTATCCCAGTTGAATTTAAACATGATAACGTATGGCTGTGATGCGTGAACTTGAGACACAAATGAATACGCGCGTCACTTGTTTTTGCTTCGGTAGCCTTCAAGACGAAGTGCCGTGCATATCACTGGGCTGCTGTGTAGACCTCCTGCCACAAGTCAAAACCATCCTCGCCAGTAAATATGAAGAGTAAGTTCAACTGTGGAATTTATTTTGTTTGTTTTATATTTGACCGGGTAAGTTGACAAGAGAACACTTTCTCTTTTACAGCAATGACCTGTAGTTACAGCTGCTGTAGAAGTACATCATTTTGTTCTCTTCCTTTACCAGACACTTGATTGTGGGTTTACACTGGATTCAGTCTGTCATTAAGAAATGGTGGCCAGAACTCTCCACAAACAGCAATAGACTGCAGGACAGCTGCTCAGAGGACAGGTATATTAACAGCTTTTCATATTTTGGTGTTTTGGTTTCTTTTAACATTTTTACATTTATATTTACCAAACTTCCTCTTTCTCCGGACAGCACGGTTACGGTCTTGGTGGCAGCGCACACAGAAGGCTCTGTGCATGATTTTGCTACAAGCCTAATTTGACTTACGTCTGTTTACAGGAACCTCCAAGTCTTGAAGCAGCAGCTGTTGGAATTGTGGGAAGAAGGACCCCGGTTATGTTTAGTTCCAGGAACTACAGGAGAGATGGCAAAGGTAATGTGTCATGGCGACCCTTTGTGTTATTTATCCTTTGTCTTCGTTCATTCCAAGGCCATTGGCTCTAGATATGGAGGTAGGGACCACAACAAAAATCTGAACTCATCGTGAGGGGTCTCTGTAAGCTTTACCGATCTGCATACCCAAATCCATACCCACACATGCAGTCAGAGCCGGCCCTAGCTTTTCAGGGGCCCTAAGTCAACATTTTGTTGAGCCCCCCCCAACGAGCAAAACATTTTGATCCGGGGCCCTACAAAACAGGCCGTCAGTTGCCCATCCCTGGTCTAGATTGACATTTCACAAGTCGTCCCTCACCGGTCTCTTCTCTCTCTCTCTCTCTCTCTCAACAGGCCATTGAGTCTTACTTGTTACAACTACGCTGACCAATCAGTCAATGTAGCACTGAGGAAGCGACCACTACTGCCGGAGAGAGCTGTGTTTTTTTTTAATCGTTACCTGGAGCCAGTGACAATAAAGACAAGACAATGCTCCACACACCGACAGGAACACTGTTCTATTATATGGGGATTGATGACCTGAGCAATTCAGACAACTTCCGCACTCAATCACAGCTGCAGAGATGCTAACAAAAGGAGGGAGGAGAGACTCAAGGGGAGGAAGGAGCCTTTTTCTCTTTGCAAAACCAGGAATGACTACTTCACATTGAAGTGGATCGGCGTCTTGCGACGGGGCAAGACTTCAGTCGACCTCCATGAGACTTGGCAACAGAGGCACCTTATTTCTTATATAGGGCACGTTTTACCGGAATAGGGTGCCATTTCGGATGCGCGCTGAGACTGGGTCTTGGGCCGCTCTGTGACGTGCCAAGTTCTCTCTCTCTCCACCACAGCCGCTCTTCCTCGTCATGGTGTGTAAAACCTGCACGGATCATGGATGTAAAATAATGCATGCCCCTTCCTAGTTTTTAATACTTCTCGATTCTTCCAATCATGTCCTGAATGAAGAACTTGAAAACTGCTGTGGTCTTAAGTTATGAGAGCTCTTCTTGTTGTTGTTTTTTCCTGTTCATGAATGATGTTTGACTGTAAAAGTGTAAATACAGTGATTCTTTTAATCATCTTTAAAATAAATTTGCTAAAAATCTGTCTTGAAGGATTTTATTTATATTTTAGTTTTTAAAATGGTGGGCACTTGATATTCGTTGTTATGCCCATGGTTATACAGCGCCTTCAGAAAGTAGTTAACCTTTGACTTACTACACATTTTGTGTCGCAGGCTGAAATGTATCATTTTTCTTACCCATCTACTCACAATACCCCATAATGACAGTGAAACTTGTTAAGATTGTTTTGTTTGTTGCTAATATGTTAAAAATGAAATACAGAAATCTCTTTTACACAAGTATTCACACACCTTTGCTGTGACACTTCATAATGAGCTCCATTTTCCTTTGTAGCATCCTTGATGCTACAACTTGATTGGAGTCCACCTGTTGCCAATTAAATTGTTTGGAATGGCTTGGAATGGCTTCAGAACAAGAATGTGAAAGTCCTTGAGTGGCCCAGCCAAAGCCCAAAATTGAATCCCATTGAAAATCTGTGGGAAGACTTCCAAGATTGCCGTTCACCGTCGATCCCCATCTACCTTAACAGGGCTTGAAAACATCTGCAAAACCAGATGTGCAAAGCTGATGCAGACATACCCAAAGCTGTAATCGCCGCCAAAGGTGCCTCTACAAAGTACAGACTCAGGGGTGTGAATACTTGTGTAAGTTAGGTTTTTGTATTTCATTTTAAATACATTTGCAAATATTTCTAAAAACATGTTTTCACTTAGTCCGTATGGGTTATTGTGTGTAGATGGGTTAGAAAAAATGGATGTAATCCATTTTGAAGTCAGGCTGTACCACAACAAAATGTGGGGTATGAATAGTTTTTGAATTGACTGTATTTGGTGATAAGAGAGGACACTGTATATGGTGATATGAGAGGACACTGTATATGGTGATATGAGAGGACACTGTATATGGTGATATGAGAGGACACTGTATATGGTGATATGAGAGGACACTGTATATGGTGATATGAGAGTCACTGTATATGGTGATATGAGAGGACACTGTATATGGTGATATGAGAGGACACTGTATATGGTGATATGAGAGTCACTGTATATGGTGATATGAGAGGACACTGTATATGGTGATATGAGAGGACACTGTATATGGTGATATGAGAGGACACTGTGTATGGTGATATGAGAGGACACTGTATATGATGATATGAGAGGACACTGTATATGACATGAATAGGTAGGTACATGTGTAAAAAAAAATGTAAGTCTGGCCCTGTTTGGCCCTGGCATGTTTGTTTTGTGTGTGGTTTTGCTGGTCTCTGTCTATGAGTTTTTGCTGGTCTCTGTCTATATGTGTTTTTGCTGGTCTCTGTCTATATGTGTTTTTGCTGGTCTCTGTCTATATGTGTTTTTGCTGGTCTCTGTCTATATGTGTTTTTGCTGGTCTCTGTCTCTGTGTGTTTTTGCTGGTTTCTGTCTATGTGTGTTTTTGCTGGTCTTTTATCAAATCAAATATTATGTGTCACACACATGGTTAGCAGATGTTAATGCGAGTGTAGCGACTCACTGCACTGGTTTTATGAAAACATTTAGCTTCTGTTTGTGAAAATAACTCAATGGGAAAATATGTCCATCTGAATCATGCTATACCAGTCTGTGTCACTGCCATGACAAAAAAAAGTTTGCACTCTAATAGGAAGAAAATGCACTCTTATGGCTCAGGCAGTAACGTTTGTCATCGAACAACCTCGGATAACGGGACTGTGGCTAGGTTTCCATCCAATTGACGACATTTTCATGCGAATATTCTGAAATCCGCATAAAGAAAATATGCCCGTTTCCACCACCGGATTTGTTGCAGATTTTTTCTTTTAAAGTGCATGATGACGCAGGGCATACGAAGTGTACTTTTTCGCTTACGTTTACATACATCCTGTAAAAAAAAATCCCACATTCCGTGTGTTAAATGGGTTTCCTCTGTTTTCAACTCTACCGATAGTTTTGTCACAAAAACACCTTGCGTTAAATAGCAAATGTGGCTACTCTGGTCTTGACACGTGCGATCTAGCCAACAACTGGCAGATACAGTGGCAGGTAGACTGGTCTACACGATGAGATTATTATAGATAAAAGCCATTTGTATTTGTCAAACCGCACGGCAGTTGCATCGATAAACATATCACCAGAATCAGACCCTCGATATTAACTGGAAAGACGCATCAAGATCACCATGTACTTTCATCATAATGTATCTGTCGCCTAATAAACTGCATGGTTTCCTGAGTCGTAGTGGGAGGACCACACACCATTTCATCACGTGACTCCAAACTTACTTCGATATGATGGTTATTATATTAATATTTGGTCATGGAAGCGTTTTCACTGCCATTTATCGCATCATTAATTTTACCGACCAAAAAGATCCCACGATGTCGAACGAACAAATTGTCGGCATTTCCACTTCCTGTTTCCATCCCAGCTCTCGTGATTTTTCTTTATACGGTATGGCTTTACTCGCATAAAAACTGGATGGAAACCTGGTTAATGTCTTTGATCTTGAGGGGGGGGAAACTAGCACGTAAATCTCCATTATCATAGATGTTTTGACTATCGACAGATCTCTGTTTAGACAAGGAAGTTGCGTATTTCCGGGTTTCGGTAACTTTTTTTTTTTTTATGTAGCAACGTGACGTCAATATATCCCGACGGCAGAGACAGCTGATGCAAAACTTACACCTGCTTTGTCGGCTACATGATTTCAGCTACTCTATTATAGTTATATAGAAAACATATCCTTGTTGAAATACTGAACGTAAACATGTTGCTGCATGGTAGACTATCAGAATTATGTATTTTTCTACAGGCTATGTTTGTTTTAGCGTGCTGTTTCAGCGATATAGAATCGGGGCCTATCGCGACGAGTGGATCTGTTCAACCAAACGGGGATCGTTTTAAACTCGAGGGTCGGGCAATCGTTCCTGGAGTGAAAACACAAGACTGGATTTCATCAGCCCGAGTCACGGTAGAGGGTGAAGAGTATATAGGCTTTATGAGGTAAGACTTGAGGCTTGAACGAAGAAAAACAACTAATAGTTACAGCTGTCGGATTGTTGTGCAAGTTAAGGGCTAACACTAGCCGGGGCCCTGTGTTGTGGTCACTACTAGCAACCAGCCTCGATGTTGCTAGATTCGTTTTTTTGTGGTACTTTTTTTACCACAATTTCGTGATATCCAATTGATAGTTAGTCTTGTCCCATCGCTAGTTTGTAGTTGACAGCTAGCAACGACGTTATCGGTGTCATCATCTCAGTCTATTTGCAGTCTGGTTTATCAAATGCCTGATAATTGAGATGAAGAACAACTAATTGAGACTATGCTGAGTGTCCAACTTTTTCATGTGGTAAATTCCAAGTTCCACAGTGTATTGTCAAGGGGTTTGAGTAAATATTGTTTGCTAGTTAACTAGCACACACACACTTTGTTAGTTCCCACTCTGGCCAAGGGCCCAATTTGCCAAGGACTCCAACACCTGTTATAATGCTAGATCAAACTGAACATGGCTGTTACTGTATAATGTTAATTGATTCCTTAGTAAATCCCTAACCTGCAACTTAGAATTTCTCAATCCTCTCTGTCTCTCTGCAGAACTGATGGCAGCTTTGTCGTCAATGATGTTCCCTCGGGATCTTACGTTGTGGAAGTAATCTCACCTGGATACAAATTTGAAGCAGTCCGTGTAGACATCACATCTAAAGGAAAAATGAGGTATAGTTGTTTTGTTCAGGGTGTGAGAGTCTAAAGGAAAAATGAGGTATAGTTGTTTTGTTCAGGGTGTGAGAGTCGTTGAGGGAGGTTAACAAAACGGAATTTTTGTACCGTATCAGCATAACTTCATTAGAGGTCGACCGATTATGATTTTTCGACGCAGATGCCGATTATTGGAGGACCAAAAAAAGCCAATACCAATTAATCGGCCGTTTTATTTATTTATTTATTTATTTATTTATTTATTTAATTACAACAATGAACACTTATTTTAACTTAATATAATACATCAATAAAATCAATTTAGCCTCAAAATAAATAATGAAACATGTTCAATTTGGTTTAAAGTGTTGGAGAAGACAGTGAAAGTGCAATATGTGCCATGTAAAAAAGCTAACGTTTAAGTGCCTTGCTCAGAACATGAGAACATATGAAAGCTGGTGGTTCCTTTTAACATGAGTTTTCAATATTCCCAGGTAAGAAGTTTTAGGTTGTAGTTATTATAGGAATATTTCTCTCTATACCATTTGTATTTCATTAACCTTTGACTATTGCATGTTCTTATAGGAACTTTAGTATTGCCAGTGTAACAGTATAGCTTCCGTCCCTCTCCTCGCTCCTACCTGGGCTCGAACCAGGAACACAACGACAACTGCCACCCTCGAAGCAGCGTTACCCATTGCTCCACAAAAGCCCTGGCCCTTGCAGAGCAAGGGGAACAACCACTCCAAGTCTCAGAGCGAGTGACGTTTGAAACGCTATTAGCGCGCACCCTGCTAACTAGCTAGTTATTTCACATCGGTTACACAAGCCTAATCTCGGGAGTTGATAGGCTTGATAGCCTGCTGCTGCCTACCATCACTCAGTCAAACTGCTCTATCAAATCATAGACTTAGTTATAACATGATAACACACAGAAATACGAGCCTTAGGTCATTAATATGGTAGAATCCGGAAACTCATCTTGAAAACAATACTTTTATTTTTTCAGCGAAATACGGATCGGGTGGCATCCATAAGTCTAAATATTTCTGTTACATTGCACAACCTTCAATGGTATGTCATAATTACGTAAAATTATGGCAAATTAGGCGGCCCAAACGGTTGCATATACACTGACTGCGTGCAATGAACGCAAGAGAAGTGACACAATTTCACCTGGTTAATATTGCCTGCTAACCTGAATTTCTTTTAGCTAAATATGCAGGTTTAAAAATATATACTTCTGTGTATTGATTTTAAGAAAGGCATTGCTGTTCACGGTTACGTACACATTGGAGCAACGATACGCACCGCATCGATTATATGGAACGCAGGACACGCTAGATAAACTAGTCATATCATCAACCATGTGTAGTTAACTAGTGATTATGATTGATTGATTGATTGTTTTTTATAAGATAAGTTTAATGCTAGCTAGCAACTTACCTTGGCTTACTGCATTCACGTAACAGGCAGGCTCCTCGTGGAGTGCAATGAGAGGCAGGTGGTTAGTGTTGGACTAGTTAACTGTACGGTTGCAAGATTGAATCCCCCGAGCTGACAAGGTAAAATCTGTCGTTCTGCCCCTGAACAAGGCAGTTAACCCACCGTTCGTTCCTAGGACGTCATTGAAAATAAGGTGTTCTTAACTGACTTGCCTGGTTAAATAAAGATTAAATAAAGGTGTAAAAAAAAAAAAAAAAAAAAAACAGCCAAAATCGGTGTCCAAAAATACAGATTTCCAATTGTTATGAAAACTTGAAATCGGCCCTAATTAATTGGCCATTCCGATTAATCGGTCGACCTCTAATAGGTACGGAGGGAGAGAGGGTCTAGTCTATTAATCAGTCAACCATGTATTGTCCACATACTTGGGGACGATTTCCCATTGACAGTATGAGACTAGTCTTATTCTGTGTCTGGGAGAAGTGCCCTTGATGTCTTGCCTCTTTGCCAGGCTTATAGCTAGTATACGTGGTAGGGAAGGAGACGACTTGATGTCTAAGCGGTGGTTGACTTCACAGGGCCCGCCTGGTGAACTTCATCAAGACGTCTGAGGTGATCCGCCAGCCGTACCCGCTCCAGCTGAGGTCCTCTGGGCCACACACCTACTTCATGAAGCGAGAGACCTGGGGGTGGACTGACTTCCTCATGAATCCCATGGTGAGATGATCAGATGCGAATGATGCATAGAATAGTGTTTACTGTGTCCCTTGGCACATATTCTGAAAGAGGGCCATGCTGTGTCATCAGATTCTAAGTAAATGTGAACTTGCCGCTTTGTGATTGGAGGAGAGTCCTACTGTGGTAATAGTGTAGTATTACTGTATTGTAATTGCTTTACTGTCCCATGCAAAGGTATCATACCGGTCCTTCAACACACATGCCTCCCTAACAGGTGTCATTTAACTAGTGCCTTTTTTCGCATGGTGTTTGTACTAGTGAGTAATATAATAAAAGGTCTAGCCAATATCAGAAAAATAATAGGTGATGCCCTCTGCTGTTTAACGTTTGACTGTTGTCAAGGCAAAGGGTGGCTACTTTGAAGAATCTCAAATATAAAATATATTTAGATTTAACACTTTTTTTTTTGTTTACTATGTCATCCCATTTGTATTATTTCATAGCTTTGTCTTCACTGTTATTCTACAATGTAGAAAATAGTAAAAAATAAAGGAAAACCCCTGGAATGAGTGGTACTGTGTGTGTAATATACACAGCCGTTCCAAAGGTTGGGGTCACTTGTTTTTGAAAGAAAAGCATATAGATACTCAACTAGTCTAAAGGAGGCCAGTTTTATTGCTTCTTTAATCAGTACAAACATAATTTGCGAAGGGTTTTCTAATGATCAATTAGCCTTTTAAAATGATACACTTGTATTAGCTAACACAACGTGCCATTGGAAAACAGGAGTGATGGTTGCTGATAATGGGCCTCTGTACCTCTATGTAGATATTCCATTAAATATCAGCCGTTTCCAGCTACAATAGTCTACAACATTAACAATGTCTACACTGTATTTCTGATCAATTCTATGTTGTTTTAATGGACAAAAAATGTGCTTTATTTTCAAAAACAAGGACATTTCTAAGTGACCCTAAACGTGTGTGTGTGTATTTTTTTACTCTGCATTGTTGGGAAAGGACCCGTAAGTAAGTAAGCCATTCACTGTTAGTCTACACCTGTTGTTTACGAAGCGTGTGACAAATATTTGATTTAATGCGTGTCTGATTCCCCAGGTCCTGATGATGGTCCTTCCTTTGCTCATTATCGTCCTGCTCCCTAAGGTTGTCAACACCAACGACCCTGAGATGAGAAAGGTAAACCAGGACACCTGTACTCTGACACATCTCTACTCACCCGTTGTGAATTGTCTGCCGTCCAGTACATTCAGTGTTGATACATTTAAATGTATATTTCATAGTAAGGGAACTCACCTCATCCACCACCAATGTGAAGCACCTACATAATGTGTTTGCTGTCTTGCCAACTCTCATTGTCATGCCGTAGCAGAAACAGATCTGAGACCAGGCTAGGTCACACTAGTGTGATACGAACTAATTGTGTGTGTTTATTCACTCTACCTTTCCAGGAAATGGAGCAGTCAATGAACATGCTGAACCCCAACCCTGAGCTACCTGACGTGTCTGAGTTCATGACCAAGCTGTTCTCCGGGTCCAAGAGCTCCAGCAGCAAGGCTGTAGGTGGCAGCAAGGCTAGTGGCCGCCCAGCAGTCAAGAGGAGGTAGTACCAGAACATTACATGTACCCCCGGGCCTGAGGAACCACTCTTAACTAGTCATACCATGGAAATAATAGCATTTTTTAAAGAGCTTTTTTCATTTGTACAGTTGTTTTTTGAGAGGGGTCTTTCATTGTGGTCTGAAATACAAGTCTGGCTGTCTGATTGTAAGTGGAATGACTGAGGATATGAGAAGGCTTGAGGTTAAAAAAAATATATATTAATTTTTGCACTGCGCTGTTGAAACCCATTTTACTCTTCATTTGATGTTTTGCATTGTACCTGTGAGTGACTTTGTTATGCCTGCTTGGTTCCTTCATATACTCCTTGTTGTTTAACCCTTGTCTCCTTGGCTAGATGGGATAACTGTCTCTAACAACCCTTGGGTGTGTGTACTACTTTACTGAGGCATCATACATGAATGTTAGTTCTAATTCTACTACTTGAATGAGAGAATGCATTCATATTCAGAGGTTTTATATATTTTTTGAGTTAGGGCCGAGGTCAGGGTATTCAACTCTGACCCTTACGAGGTCCGTAGCCTGCTAGTTTTCGGTCCTATCTGATAATTCATTGCACCCACCTGGTGTCCCAGGGTCTAAATCAGTCCCTGATTAGAGGAGAAATATATTATTATTTTAAGCGGTGGAACTGGCTTCGAGGTCCAGAGTTGAATATGAGGGGTCTAAGTAATACAACTGTGAATGGACTGTAAAAATGGATATAATTTTAATTGTCAAGAATGAACAAATACTTATTTAAATACCATGGTGAAATAAAAATGTAAATGGTGGAACTGTCTCGTTATCAGTTGTGTTCTGTGGCTCGCGTATTCCTTGGGGAGGGAACATGAAATAATTCAACCTAATGTCCAACGTTTCGACAGTCTTCATCAGGGTATAATGACACACTGCGGGGTGACAAGTTTATATAGTGTCAAAGGACACACACACACAGGTGTTTGTAGTCATGGCTGGGTGTGGCCTGATATCATTGGTTCATTCTCAGATAAAAAAATAACATACCAAAAACTTGAATGGATAGCATCTGATCATAGATACAATTTGTCTCCATAAGCCTACAAAACATTTACAATGAAACGCAAAATCACAATGATCACAAGAACGGCTTCTGATCAAAGTCTACATTGAGATCGAAAGGAGCAGGAGGTATTTAAATTAAAAGATCCAGGCAGCCTCTCATTTTAACAAATGGTCAAGGTCACCCCCCCTCCTAGGGATGGTGACATGGTCGGTGCCGTTACAACGTTGGGGTGAAATCGAGTGGTTTGGTTCCGAAACGTGGGCCGCAACTGGATAAGTTGTGTTTTTGCCCCTACTGGTGCTACAATGCGCCGAGATTCATACTTTTTAATTCGCACTTTGTTCCACCCACATTTTTACCACACGAACACGTTTATAAGGTAAATAATGATAACGCCTTTTAATTGGGATCTGTTTCCCTTTTTTGTGGGTGTTTTGAAAGATCTACATATATAAGTGCCATTGCATTGAGCACAGCCATTACACTGGTAGTTTCCATCCAGTAGGGGCGCAAATAGACGTTGTGCAGGGATACCTTTGGGGTGGTAAATCAGAGTGTACCGATTGATCTCTGAGATTTCTGCCCCCGCGAAAATATGACCAGGGGAAGGTCCGAAAACACATTACCGAGACTGTCATCGGATCTTAGAATGTGCCAATGTTTGAACGATTCCCTTAATTTGTTCAGAGCACTTTGAATAGCGGGGTAGATAGAATGCTTATTTTTGTGAGACTCCTTGAAAAAGATCATGTCTCGGGTTGTTTCGAATTTTCTCAGTGGCAGTATTAATCTGACCATTTTTGTACCCCCTCTCCTTTAATTTTCTTTGCGTCTCAGCCATATTTCTGCCAATCTTTGGGAACACCATAAAAAACGTTGGCAGTGCTCAGCCTGGCGGCTGTCCTGTCGCCTCTGACCATAGAACATCTGTCGCCATTTTCCATTTCCTGACTCTACGTGTTGAATCGCCATCGTTCCCTTACACACAGCAGTTTATCTACTGCGCACGGCCCACATTCGCTATGCTGTGTTCCCTCTCTTTGACTGTCATGTTCTAGAACTGCCTTATTGGAATGTCTGGCGGTTTTTTTCTGGGGATGTGGAACATCCCTGATTTAATAAACATGGATAAAAATGTATCAACCAGTCAGTTTAATGGTTAACCCACATGGAAGTGGTTTAAGTTGAGGTGAACACTGATCTGACCATGTATACATGATTGGATTGCTGTTTGTGGGCTAGAGGGAGTGTGAACCATATTTCTTACACCCGATCACCTTTTAATTGCTTTGATTTGTGAGCGAAATTCTTAGTTCTCATACCTTGGTTTGTGTTGTATTTAGCATTTATCATAATGTGGTCACTGGGGTTTCTTTAAAAAAAAAAACAGTGTATCACCTGCACAGTTTGTAAAGTGTGAATGAATTGAGATGACATTGTCGTCCACTAGCTACGTCTCCCGACAACTTCTCCCCAGCTTGGACAGCTGTTTTGTTTTTTAACGAAGGCAATTAGAGGCAAAGTGTAAATATACATATTAAAACATATTATCCATGATATATGTCCTCAATAAAAACCACTTGATGATCAACTACACTCAGGGTTGCCGTAGGAACAACTGTTCAGTTGGATGTCTATTTATAGACCAATCTAACATGGGAGAGATTGTTGTGTCCCCAAAAGGGATCCATATGTAATGCACTGCTTTAGCAAAGGAGCAGCCACCTGCTCTGTCCTGAAACCCATCAGCTTGGGTAATATCTGCAATGACCCACTATTCTCTGTCTAGATCCCTATCCTCTAGGTGGGTGTCACTAGTCACTCAGTCAGATCCCTGTCCTCTAGGTGGGTGTCACTAGTCACTCAGTCAGATCCCTGTCCTCTAGGTGGGTGTCACTAGTCACTCAGTCAGATCCCTGTCCTCTAGGTGGGTGTCACTAGTCAGTCAGATCCCTGTCCTCTAGGTGGGTGTCACTAGTCACTCAGTCAAATCCCTGTCCTCTAGGTGGGTGTCACTAGTCACTCAGATCCCTGTCCTCTAGGTGGGTGTCACTAGTCACTCAGTCAGATCCCTGTCCTCTAGATGGGTGTCACTAGTCACTCAGTCAGATCCCTGTCCTCTAGGTGGGTGTCACTAGTCACTCAGTCAGATCCCTGTCCTCTAGGTGGGTGTCACTAGTCAGTCCGATTGCTGTCCTCTAGGTGGGTGTCACTAGTCACTCAGTCAGATCCCTGTCCTCTAGGTGGGTGTCACCAGTCAGTCAGATTGCTGTCCTCTAGGTGGGTGTCACTAGTCACTCAGATCCCTGTCCTCTAGCTGGGTGTCACTAGTCAGTCAGATCCCTGTCCTCTAGGTGGGTGTCACTAGTCAGTCAGATCCCTGTCCTCTAGGTGGGTGTCACTAGTCAGTCAGATCCCTGTCCTCTAGGTGGGTGTCACTAGTCAGTCAGATTGCTGTCCTCTAGGTGGGTGTCACTAGTCAATCAGTCAGATCCCTGTCCTCTAGGTGGGTGTCACTAGTCACTTAGTCAGATCCCTGTCCTCTAGGTGGGTGTCACTAGTCAGTCAGATCCCTGTCCTCTAGGTGGGTGTCACTAGTCACTCAGATCCCTGTCCTCTAGGTGGGTGTCACTAGTCAGTCAGATTGCTGAGGTGTCTCTTTGTTCTCTGTAAAACTCCTGGTACATAGACAGGGTATGACATGAATCCTGTCATTGACAGGAGAGATCATGTTGTTGTGATCCAGAAACAGAACAGTCGTGATGTGTTAGCGACTGTAGCCCAGGGACCAATGAACCACGAGTCACCTGTAGCCCAGGGACCAATGAACCACGAGTCACCTGTAGCCCAGGGACCAATGAACCACGAGTCACCTGTAGCCCAGGGACCAATGAACCACAAGTCACCTGTAGCCCAGGGACCAATGACCCACGAGTCACCTGTAGCCCAGGGACCAATGACCCACGAGTCACCTGTAGCCCAGGGACCAATGAACCACGAGTCACCTGTAGCCCAGGGACCAATGACCCACGAGTCACCTGTAGCCCAGGGACCAATGAACCACGAGTCACCTGTAGGCCAGGGACCAATGAACCACGAGTCATCTGTAGCCCAGGGACCAATGAACCACGAGTCACCTGTAACCCAGGGACCAATGACCCACGAGTCACCTGTAACCCAGGGACCAATGACCCACGAGTCACCTGTAGCCCAGGGACCAATGAACCACATGAGTCACCTCAGATCACTGTCTCCTAGGTAGGTGGTGTCCCTTTGTCCTCTGCAAACCCCCCCTGTTAAAATGTGCAGAGGGTTTCCATCATTAATGTTCTATTATGTTATACATGAATAATAATACATAATAATTAATAATAATTACAGTCTGTGTAATAATAGCAGACTGGTCCCATGTTTATATTTTGGAACAGTTTTGAAGGGTGTCCGTGTCCTTGGCTCCCCCATGCTGGGAACCATGTCCTTAGATGTAGAACCATGTCCCTAGATGTAGAACCATGTCCTTAGATGTAGAATCATGTCCTTAGATGTAGAACCATGTCCTTAGATGTAGAACCATGTCCCTAGATGTAGAACCATGTCCTTAGATGTAGAACCATGTCCTTAGATGTAGAACCATGTCCTTAGATGTAGAACCATGTCCTTAGATGTAGAACCATGTCCCTAGATGTAGAGCCATGTCCTTAGATGTAGAACCATTTCCTTAGATGTAGAACCATTTCCTTAGATGTAGAGCCATGTCCTTAGATGTAGAACCATGTCCTTAGATGTAGAACCATTTCCTTAGATGTAGAACCATTTCCTTAGATGTAGAACCATGTCCCTAGATGTAGAACCATGTCCTTGGATGTAGAATGATGTCCTTAGATGTAGAACCATGTCCTTAGATGTAGAACCATGTCCTTAGATGTAGAACCATGTCCTTAGATGTAGAACCATGTCCTTAGATGTAGAACCATGTCCCTAGATGTAGAACCATGTCCTTAGATGTAGAACCATGTCCTTAGATGTAGAACCATGTCCTTAGATGTAGAATCATGTCCTTAGATGTAGAATCATGTCCTTAGATGTAGAACCATGTCCTTAGATGTAGAACCATGTCCTTAGATGTAGAACCATGTCCCTAGATGTAGAACCATGTCCTTAGATGTAGAATCATGTCCTTAGATGTAGAACCATGTCCTTAGATGTAGAACCATGTCCCTAGATGTAGAACCATGTCCTTAGATGTAGAACCATGTCCTTAGATGTAGAACCATGTCCCTAGATGTAGAACCATGTCCTTAGATGTAGAACCATGTCCTTAGATGTAGAACCATGTCCTTAGATGTAGAATCATGTCCTTAGATGTAGAACCATGTCCTTAGATGTAGAATCATGTCCTTAGATGTAGAACCATGTCCTTAGATGTAGAACCATGTCCTTAGATGTAGAACCATGTCCCTAGATGTAGAACCATGTCCTTAGATGTAGAACCATGTCCTTAGATGTAGAACCATTTCCTTAGATGTAGAACCATTTCCTTAGATGTAGAACCATGTCCCTAGATGTAGAACCATGTCCTTAGATGTAGAACCATGTCCTTAGATGTAGAACCATGTCTTTAGATGTAGAACCATGTCCTTAGATGTAGAACCATGTCCTTAGATGTAGAACCATGTCCTTAGATGTAGGGTCTTCCATTCAAGGTCTGTTTTTGTAATAATACTTTCAACACGTTGTAAACAAAGCATTGTGTTTAACCAAAGAGCCTTCAGAGAATCTCTACGGATATTTTTCAAGTGGTATTATTTCACTGATCAGATCAAAAAGGGGACACAGGCAGCACACTATACAGTAGAGAGCAAGATAAACATCGATCCATTCACAATATATGTCAGCGTCATCATGTCCTCTGGTCGCAACACAAGGCACAGAACTTTACAGAGCAAACATTTTTACAGTAGAAAGGACATATGCATTGCAATAGTATACAGCTTCAGAAACCTAACTCGACCTCATAGGTACTTCAGGTACTGCAGGTGAGGGGTGAGATATGCTGTTTTCCAGTGACCACATTTTACAGTAGGGGCAATGACTATATGAAATGTAATATTTGTAGGAGGATGTTATTTTGGGTTGGGATGTGTTTACATTAGTGGAGGCTGCTGAGAGGAGAACGGCTCATAATAATGGCTGGAATGGAGCCAATGGAATCAAACACCTGGAAACCATGGAAACCATGTGTTTGATGTATTTGATACCATTCCACTGATTCCGATCCGGCCATCACCACGAGCCCGTCCTCCCCAATTAACGTGCCACCAACCTCCTGTGGTTTACATGTAGGTATGGTGTGTAATCTGATTCACCTCTGCCTCTGCTTACAGAGGTAAAGAGGAATGATGGTAATGTGTGTGTTTGTGATGAGTGGGCGTGTACAATCTCCATAAAGACTTCTCATTTCCATTACATTGAAACTGCAGACCAGCATAACCACCCGTAAACATTGTATAATATTAGCCCTTGGATGCAAGATCAATCTACTTAAACTGAAAGAACACGACTAAAATGATATGAATAACGATTATAACATCTGACTACTAGAAATGCACAAGGCAAAGTACGTTACATACAACTGTTAGTAAAATCTTTACGAAAACGGAGGAAAAGGCTGTTTTTTATACTGTACAGAAACATACTTGTTGAAATGCGTGTAATATGTTCAATATGTACATTCCATGCGAATCACAGAGTAGCTGTGATGAGTTTATCAGTGGTCAGTGGTCTTGTATGTCTTCCATTTCCTAATAATTGCTCCCACAGTTGATTTCTTCAAACCAAGCTGCTTACCTATTGCAGATTCAGTCTTCCCAGCCTGGTGCAGGTCTACAATTTTGTTTCTGGTGTCATTTGACAGCTCTTTGGTCTTGGCCATAGTGGAGTTTGGAGTGTGACTGTTTGAGGTTGTGGACAGGTGTCTTTTATACTGATAACAAGTTCAAACAGGTGCCATTAATACAGGTAACGAGTGGAGGACAGAGGAACCTCTTAAAGAAGAAGTTACAGGTCTGTGAGAGCCAGAAATCTTGCTTGTTTGTAGGTGACCAAATACTTATTTTCCACCATAATTTGCAAATAAATTCCTTAAAAATCCTACAATGTGATTTTCTGGATTTTTTTTTCTCATTTTGTCTGTCATAGTTGAAGTGTACCTATGATGAAAATTACAGGCCTCTCTCATCTTTTTAAGTGGGAGAACTTGCACAATTGGTGGCTGACTAAATACTTTTTTTCTGGGGGGCCCAGGGCCAAGTTTGGGAAACCCTGGGGTACATGACAAATTATGAGGTTCGAAAGCCTCCATTTAATGTGCAACTTTTTATAATTTGATAAAAGCACAGATGCATTCACCAGACACTGCTCAAACACTACGCCAGTTTTACAGTTCATAACGTTGGGGCAATTGTGCTCCGTTGATTAGTGCTTGGCACGAGCAACACCAGGTGTGGGTTTAATACCCACATGGGCAATATATGCTGAACATATCTGCTTAGAGAGGAGTTTGGGATTTTAAAAAAAAAGGGGTCTGCTGCTGAATGCCCAAATACGTATATATTCTCTATTCCACACTACATCATGTCATCTTGCTGTTGATGGCCGGGTTCTGTCCGCACCAGTACAGCTTATCCTCCCCTCTCTTCTTCCTCCACTGGCACATCAACAGCATCTTAAAGGTCTTCTGAAAAGTCTTGTTACACAACGCATAACACATGGGGTTGATGGTACTGTTGACATAACAGAGCCAGTAGCCCAGGTGCCAGAGAGACACAGGGATACAGTCAGAACAGAAGGTGGAGATGAGCACCATGATGTTGTACGGAGTCCATGTTAGGATGAAGGCCAGGAGGATGGCACTGAGGGTCTGAGCAGCTTTCTTCTCCTTGATGAGGACCATCCTCTTCCTCTTGGTGATCTGGCTCTTCAGGACGGGGTCCATGGGCTTGGTGGTGGTTGAGGATGATGGAGAGGAGTTCTGGTGGTGGTTCTGTCCTCCTGTCTGGTCAGACTCAGAGAGACATGGAGGG
The DNA here is from genome assembly GCF_057628025.1 of Oncorhynchus mykiss. Lineage (NCBI taxonomy): Eukaryota > Metazoa > Chordata > Actinopteri > Salmoniformes > Salmonidae > Oncorhynchus > Oncorhynchus mykiss. The sequence goes on from NC_143029.1 coordinate 8,419,376, forward strand.
TCTGTTTTAGGGTCTGTGTTGGGTTTTTTGTCATTCTGAGGGCTGCTGGTATCCTTCGAGACCGGTTTGAACTTGTAGGAGATTCCCTTCTTGTTGGGTTTTTTCGGAGGTGGGGTGGCGGTCGGAAAGTACTCGCTTTCTTCATCATCACCATAACCAGCGGGCGCCTGTCCGTTTTCAGTCTGACCTTGACCTTTGGACGACCCCTGGGAAGTTGCAGCGGAAACAGGATGATGAGTCTCCTCGTCAGATGAGGTGTAGCTGTTGAAGGATATGACCTGGTCGGCCCGGGCCCAGGCCAACTCGTCCGACCGGGTCGTGGTCTTGGTGACGTTACTCTGATTGGACGAGGACCATGAGGCCTGGTTCCTCCTGTCCCTCCTGTCGTTGCTGGAGCTGAAACAGGACTGTAACAGAACTGTTTTCTGGGGTTTATTAACAGTCTCTGGGTGACCAGATGTGGTGAGGCCCTGCAGCTCAGCCAGGTCCTTGGTGCGTTTCTCTGTCTCCTTGTAGATCTTACAGTAGAGGAAGGTCATGATGGAGACAGGGATGTAGAACGCAGCGATGGCGGTGCCGAACGTGATCACCGGCTCGGAGAAGAACTGGATCTGGCACTGGTCTGCCGGGACTGTCCGACCTCCGACAAAGTACTGCCAGCACAGGATAGGCGGCGCCCAGAGGACAAACGACACTAGCCACGCTAGACCAATCATAATAGCCGCCCTCTTCGGCGTCCTCTTGGCCCTGTAGGTCAACGGCCTTGTGATGGAGAAGTACCTGTCGAAACTGATGACTAACAAGTTCATAACGGAGGCATTACTGGCCACGTAATCCATGGCTAACCAGAGGTCACAGGCTAGGTTCCCTAAGGACCAATAGCCCATTAGGATGTATGAGGTGTATAAGTTCATGGACAGAACTCCTATTATGAGGTCAGCGAAAGCTAAGCTGAGAAGGTAGTAGTTGTTGACTGTCTTTAGTTGACTGTTGACCTTGAACGACAGCATCACAAGAACATTGCCTACGACTGTTATCAGGCTGACGATGGCTGATACGGTTCCTATGGTGATGACCTCCCATAGGTTGTGTGGGACGGGCTGAATGTCTGTTGTGTTGCTTTCGAACGTGGAGTTTTGGATCTGGAGGTCCTTGACGTCCATTTTGAGTGGTTGTCTCTTTATGTTACAGTGAGGCGATAGATAGGGAAATGTCTCTCTGTGGCTCCATTATTATTTACCGTTGGCTCCCCTGAAAGAAACGAAAAAACAAGGATAAGACACACTATCTATATATTGGTGTATCTTTCAAAAATCAGTTTAGGCTTTTTGACTTAAAATTTAAATAAAAAAATAAAAAAATCATATGTAAATTGTTATTTGATAAATGTTCATCACTGAAGTTTTCTAATTATTTAAACAATTTGTCATTCATGTTTTTCATATCTTGTAATTTTGAAGTCATTCAATGATGAATCATTGTCAGGCGGAAACAATGACCCGAGGTGGGGGTGACAGCGGGACCTCGAGTGGTGAACACAGGGTCCGGGGAAGACGGACAATATGAAACGGAAGGGGCAAAAGCGACCATTATCAAGGCCGAGGTGTGCGGCGGGTCACCTGCCACATTTGGAAGGGTGAGGAGCTGGCAAAACGTATCACACTCAAATAGCTGTTGTTGTTGCGATATCGATAATTAGTTTATTAGCTAGCTAGCTGACATGTTGAACATCTCCGGAAAGTCTTTGAACTAAAATTGGCTAGTTATCGATCACGTTTTCAAGTGAAACACGCGTCATTGGAAGTCATGTGTGCAATGTTGTTGGTGTTGCTATGCACAGCGCATGCGGAATGGCCAGTGTGGGACACTTCTCACCTCCGCAAGGATGTAAACATATAGATGTATTTATTTTTTTTACACATTTCATCAATATCAATTGCCCTCATTCAACATAATTTTCACATATGGAAAAAGTTGTAGACAGCCAACTGGAAGCTTGAGAGAATTCCAAAAAAGACTATAGATGAACAACACAGTCAAATCTTTGAAATTGTTACATGTTGCGTTTATATTTTTGTTCAGTGTAGTTTTAAACATGTCTATTGCAAATTGAGTTACAAAACCATGATGCATCTGCAAAAATCAACTATCAATCTGAAGACCAATATGTCAAGTTTTTGGCAAAGTATCTTACATTTGACATTTTTGCCTGAATTTTGTACATTTTCACTCCAACATTCTCAGGTCATTTTATACCATTTTTACTTGAAAAGAAAATATGTTTAAAATTTTAAACAATAAATAGTTTGTCCATAAATTATACAAACTAGTTTAATTTGCTTATATTTTACTAGGCAAGTCAGTTAAGAACGAACTCTTATTTTCAATGACGGCCTAGGAACAGTGGGTTAACTGCCTGTTCAGGGGCAGAACGACAGATTTGTACCTTGTCAGCTCGGGGATTTGAACATGAAACCTTTCGGTTACTAGTCCAACGCTCTAACCACTAGGCTACCCTGAGCGCCCTGTGCTCAGAATGGGGTACTTATTCTGATCAAAAAACATAATTATAATTATGAAATAGATAAGTACAGATCCTAATCTCAGTCATCAAACTTTGTAAAAAAATATATATACTTTTTTTTTTTTTTTGGGGGGGGGGGTCTAATGTCGGTAAGGAATGCATGGCGTTTTCCTTTTAAATGACCAAACCAGTGTGGTCCTGACAACAGATTCAGCTCTGTCCTGACTGAGAAGGTCATTCAGAATATGCTTGCTTGTATTACAAGCTTGAGCTTTGATGAACAGTGCTGTCAGTCCCGCCTATCAGTTAGGCTCGTCTTACAACCTGTGATAGTATCAGTTAGGCTCGTTTTACAACCTGTGATAGTATCAGTTAGGCTCGTCTTACAACCTGTGATAGTATCAGTTAGGCTCGTCTTACAACCTGTGATAGTATCAGTTAGGCTCGTCTTACAACCTGTGATAGTATCAGAAGACATGTCATTCTCTGTCCTTATGTACCCTATCCAGAACCAAGTAAATGTGCCAGACACTTAGCTATGTTCTGTTATAATCTCCACCCGGCACAGCCAGAAGAGGACTGGCCATCCCACATATGCTCTCTCTAATTCTCTCTTTCTTTCTCTCTCTCGGAGGAGCCCTAGGACCATGCCCCAGGAATACCTGACATGATGACTCCTTGCTGTCCCCAGTCCACCTGACTGTGCTGCTGCTCCAGTTTCAACTATTCTGCCTTATTATTATTCGACCATGCTGGTCATTTATGAACATTTGAACATCTTGACCATGTTTTGTTATAATCTCCACCCGGCACAGCCAGAAGAGGACTGGCCACCCCACATAGCCTGGTTCCTCTCTAGGTTTCTTCCTAGGTTTTGGCCTTTCTAGGGAGTTTTTCCTAGCCACCGTGCTTCTACACCTGCATTGCTTGCTGTTTGGGGTTTTAGGCTGGGTTTCTGTACAGCACTTTGAGATATCAGCTGATGTACGAAGGGCTATATAAATACATTTTATTTGATTTGATTTGAGCTAGACATGTTCTTGTTATGCCTTGGAAAGGCATATCATATTCCTGCGTAACAGCACTAGATTGGCTCATGCTTGAAGAACGAGAGGTAGGCATACTATATAAGATGGCCGTTGGCCATTGCTCCCCAATTCTAAATACTGGCCCTATCTAGAGAAGCAGTGATTCACCGACGTAGAACAGCCCGAACAGCCTAATTCAACTCCCTGAGATCACAAGTAGCACACAGCAGTTGCACAACATGACATATGTATCCTTTTATTTTGGGGTGAAAGAGTATACTCTGTTGAAAGTATAATTACACATCATGTCAATTACAAAGCCGTTATTGACCTCTGTTAGCAAACCTGAAATCTTTTTTTACTAACTCATAGCTGGTTAACTAAGACCTATTATTAGGAAGAGATCCTTATCTCAAGCCTGCCTGGTTGAACATAAAAAATCTCTCCCTCAACCTAGAATACTAAACATTTAGGGCACTGGAGAGAGAGAGGTACTAGGGCTGGATCAATGCTCTGATAAGGTCACTGTGTGGAGGACATGAACGTTAGGTTGACTTAATTAAGTGACCCTTGACCCTGACCCTTTCTCTCCCTCTATCTCCCTGCCCCTCTCTCCCCCTCTCAGTGTCAGAGGGTTACTACTGTGGTGATGTGGATTGGTGGCCCCAGTGCTTAATTTGAAATGGATCCTGCTGGAACAGGATTCGTCACCTCTCAGTTTTATGGACTGTTTCGTTCCAGAACCTATTTCCCAGGATCCAGTACCTCTCGTGGCGTGAAACATCATTTCCACTGTTTGCAATGTAAATTCATAATTCAAGTTGCCTCCTCTGTAATTCTCCTGCCCCCTAAAAAAAAGGTTAGCCTAATGTGAAAACGTAGATTTTCAGCCAGCGCCTGTTATTCTAAGAACTTATTTTGTTTGGGCCCTGCCCAGGTTTATGGTTTACACAACACTGTAGCCTAGAGACCAGTTGCTGTTGCTGTGTGCCTGTATCTCTCACAGAACAAGAATGAGATTGACTTTCTATGATGTCTTTCCCTCTGTCTGCTCTGATAGTGACGAGCCTGCAACTCTCATCTCTCCATAGTTGTACTTTATCATTTATTTCCTAATAGAATCATAGCCATGGGAGGGGTCTTAGTGGGGATGCAGTACCGCTGATAAATTAAATACATTTGCCAAAGTTATAGAGTTATATTTATTTTCAGAAATAAATGAAATAATTCATACTACTACCCCAGGAGTAGCTTATAATTTAGCCACAGAGGATCAATAGCTTTTTTTTTTCTTTTTAAATAGCCTAGCTGTGGATTGTGTGTAGTCCAATCACAAGGCATGCCTACAGTCAAGAACGCGTGGCAAATCTATCAGTGAACAGAATGCAGTCAAAAAAAAAGGCCTTTTTCAATATCTCAAATACAATCGTTGGGATAGCAGAGGTTGGAAAGCAAATGTCTCCTGCTGAAACAAAAATACTTGTCTTTAGGCTACCAAAATATTTGATCAATTTCCAAATAGCCCGATTGAGCGAACAGCGTTGTTTTTTACAAATTAAAACGAAAGAGATGGTCTTTTGGCACCAGCACATCGGCCATCGGCGGTGAGTGAGCTGCGCATCACTGGGTGAGTCATTAAAACTGTAAAGATTTTTTGGACTGTAATTTCCTCTTCAAATTGTACAATAGGTGTCTTCTCCACACGCCAAGGCTATTGACGGATTCAATAGGTGTCTCCTCCACACACCTAGGCTATTGACGGATTCAATACAAGGTCCATTTTAATGATCTCACATTCTCAGTTTGTCAGTGTCAAGGTAACCTGACATTTCTATCATATTTTTAAAAAGATTCTGCTTAACTGTCCAGTCATTTAAAATGACATAGAACTGCATGTAATGTGTTTACAAAAGGCCCAATTTTTCCCAGGCCCTAGGCTGCAAAAAAAAGTATGCATCTCTACTCTAGGCTTTAAGATATGCATGCAATGTTTAAAAAGTCATCAAAAGTCATTTTCAGGTATCTCAGAGCTCCCCAGGTCACCCCCCTCTCCACGCTCACTTTTTGTTCTGGCACATCCCTATGTACAAATTAAGAACTGAGTGGCCCCTCTCTCCTCTCTAGAGAAATACTGTGGTGACGTGTTGGCCTGGTGGCCCCTTCTCTCCTCTCAGAGGGTTACTGTGGTGACGTGTTGGCCTGGTGGCCCCTTCTCTCCTCTCAGAGGGTTACTGTGGTGACGTCTTGGCCTGGTGGCCCCTCTCTCCTCTCTAGAGAATTACTGGTGGCCCCTCTCTCCTCTCAGAGGGTTACTGTGGTGACGTGTTGGCCTTGTGGCCCCTCTCTCCTCTCTAGAGAATTACTGTAGTGACATATTGGCCTGGTGGCCCCTCTCTCCTTTCAGAGGGTTACTGTGGTGACGTGTTGGCCTGGTGGCCCCTCTCTCCTCTCAGAGGGTTACTGTGGTGACGTGTTGGCCTGGTGGCCCCTCTCTACTCTCAGAGGGTTACTGTGGTGACGTGTTGGCCTGGTGGCACCTCTCTCCTCTCAGAGGGTTACTGTGGTGACGTGTTGGCCTGGTGGCCCCTCTCTCCTCTCTAGAGAATTACTGTGGTGACGTGTTGGCCTGGTGGCCCCTCTCTCCTCTCAGAGGGTTACTGTGGTGACGTGTTGGCCTGGTGGCCCCTCTCTCCTCTCTAGAGAATTACTGTGGTGACGTGTTGGCCTGGTGGCCCCTCTCTCCTCTCAGAGGGTTACTGTGGTGACGTGTTGGCCTGGTGGCCCCTCTCTCCTCTCAGAGGGTTACTGTGGTGACGTGTTGGCCTGATGGCCCCTCTCTCCTATCAGAGGGTTACTGTGGTGATGTGGTGGCCTGGTGGCCCCTTCTCTCCTCTCTAGAGAATTACTGTGGTGACGTGTTGGCCTGGTGGCACCTCTCTCCTCTCAGAGGGTTACTGTGGTGACGTGTTGGCCTGGTGGCCCCTCTCTCCTCTCTAGAGAATTACTGTGGTGACGTGTTGGCCTGGTGGCCCCTCTCTCCTCTCAGAGGGTTACTGTGGTGACGTGTTGGCCTGGTGGCCCCTCTCTCCTCTCAGAGGGTTACTGTGGTGACGTGTTGGCCTGGTGGCCCCTCTCTCCTCTCAGAGGGTTACTGTGGTGACGTGTTGGCCTGGTGGCCCCTTCTCTCCTCTCAGAGGGTTACTGTGGGGACGTGTTGGCCTGGTGGCCCCTCTCTCCTCTCTAGAGAATTACTGTGTTGACGTGTTGGCCTGGTGGCCCCTCTCTCCTCTCAGAGGGTTACTGTGGTGACATGTTGGCCTGGTGGCCCCTCTCCTCTCAGAGGGTTACTGTGGTGACGTGTTGGCCTGGTGGCCCCTCTCTCCTCTCTAGAGAATTACTGTGGTGACGTGTTGGCCTGGTGGCCCCTCTCTCCTCTCAGAGGGTTATTGTGGTGACGTGTTGGCCTGGTGGCCCCTTTCTCCTCTCAGAGGGTTACTGTGGTGACGTGTTGGCCTGGTGGCCCCTCTCTCCTCTCAGAGGATTACTGTGGTGACGTGTTGGCCTGGTGGCCCCTCTCTCCTCTCAGAGGGTTACTGTGGTGATGTGTTGGCCTGGTGGCCCCTTCTCTCCTCTCAGAGGGTTACTGTGGTGACGTGTTGGTCTGGTGGCCCCTCTCTCCTCTCTAGAGAATTACTGTGGTGACGTGTTGGCCTGGTGGCCCCTCTCTCCTCTCAGAGGGTTACTGTGGTGACGTGTTGGCCTGGTGGCCCCTCTCTCCTCTCTAGAGAACTACTGTGGTGACGTGTTGGCCTGGTGGCCCCTCTCTCCTCTCAGAGGGTTACTGTGGTGACGTGTTGGCCTGGTGGCCCGTCTCTCTTCTCAGAGGTTTACTGTGGTGACGTGTTGGCCTGGTGGCCCCTCTCTCTTCTCAGAGGGTTACTGTGGTGACGTGTTGGCCTGGTGGCCCCTCTCTCCTCTCAGAGGGTTACTATGGTGACGTCTTGGCCTGGTGGCCCCTCTCTCCTCTCTAGAGAATTACTGGTGGCCCCTCTCTCCTCTCAGAGGGTTACTGTGGTGACGTGTTGGCCTTGTGGCCCCTCTCTCCTCTCTAGAGAATTACTGTAGTGACGTATTGGCCTGGTGGCCCCTCTCTCCTTTCAGAGGGTTACTGTGGTGACGTGTTGGCCTGGTGGCCCCTCTCTCCTCTCAGAGGGTTACTGTGGTGAAGTGTTGGCCTGGTGGCCCCTCTCTCCTCTCAGAGGGTTACTGTGGTGACGTGTTGGCCTGGTGGCCCCTCTCTACTCTCAGAGGGTTACTGTGGTGACGTGTTGGCCTGGTGGCCCCTCTCTCCTATCAGAGGGTTACTGTGGTGATGTGGTGGCCTGGTGGCCCCTTCTCTCCTCTCTAGAGAATTACTGTGGTGACGTGTTGGCCTGGTGGCCCCTCTCTCCTCTCAGAGGGTTACTGTGGTGACGTGTTGGCCTGGTGGCCCCTCTCTCCTCTCTAGAGAATTACTGTGGTGACGTGTTGGCCTGGTGGCCCCTCTCTCCTCTCAGAGGGTTACTGTGGTGACGTGTTGGCCTGGTGGCCCCTCTCTCCTCTCTAGAGAATTACTGTGGTGACGTGTTGGCCTGGTGGCCCCTCTCTCCTCTCAGAGGGTTACTGTGGTGACGTGTTGGCCTGGTGGCCCCTCTCTACTCTCAGAGGGTTACTGTGGTGACGTGTTGGCCTGGTGGCACCTCTCTCCTCTCAGAGGGTTACTGTGGTGACGTGTTGGCCTGGTGGCCCCTCTCTCCTCTCTAGAGAATTACTGTGGTGACGTGTTGGCCTGGTGGCCCCTCTCTCCTCTCAGAGGGTTACTGTGGTGACGTGTTGGCCTGGTGGCCCCTCTCTCCTCTCTAGAGAATTACTGTGGTGACGTGTTGGCCTGGTGGCCCCTCTCTCCTCTCAGAGGGTTACTGTGGTGACGTGTTGGCCTGGTGGCCCCTCTCTCCTCTCAGAGGGTTACTGTGGTGACGTGTTGGCCTGATGGCCCCTCTCTCCTATCAGAGGGTTACTGTGGTGATGTGGTGGCCTGGTGGCCCCTTCTCTCCTCTCTAGAGAATTACTGTGGTGACGTGTTGGCCTGGTGGCACCTCTCTCCTCTCAGAGGGTTACTGTGGTGACGTGTTGGCCTGGTGGCCCCTCTCTCCTCTCTAGAGAATTACTGTGGTGACGTGTTGGCCTGGTGGCCCCTCTCTCCTCTCAGAGGGTTACTGTGGTGACGTGTTGGCCTGGTGGCCCCTCTCTCCTCTCAGAGGGTTACTGTGGTGACGTGTTGGCCTGGTGGCCCCTCTCTCCTCTCAGAGGGTTACTGTGGTGACGTGTTGGCCTGGTGGCCCCTTCTCTCCTCTCAGAGGGTTACTGTGGGGACGTGTTGGCCTGGTGGCCCCTCTCTCCTCTCTAGAGAATTACTGTGTTGACGTGTTGGCCTGGTGGCCCCTCTCTCCTCTCAGAGGGTTACTGTGGTGACGTGTTGGCCTGGTGGCCCCTCTCCTCTCAGAGGGTTACTGTGGTGACGTGTTGGCCTGGTGGCCCCTCTCTCCTCTCTAGAGAATTACTGTGGTGACGTGTTGGCCTGGTGGCCCCTCTCTCCTCTCAGAGGGTTATTGTGGTGACGTGTTGGCCTGGTGGCCCCTTTCTCCTCTCAGAGGGTTACTGTGGTGACGTGTTGGCCTGGTGGCCCCTCTCTCCTCTCAGAGGGTTACTGTGGTGACGTGTTGGCCTGGTGGCCCCTCTCTCCTCTCAGAGGGTTACTGTGGTGATGTGTTGGCCTGGTGGCCCCTTCTCTCCTCTCAGAGGGTTACTGTGGTGACGTGTTGGTCTGGTGGCCCCTCTCTCCTCTCTAGAGAATTACTGTGGTGACGTGTTGGCCTGGTGGCCCCTCTCTCCTCTCAGAGGGTTACTGTGGTGACGTGTTGGCCTGGTGGCCCCTCTCTCCTCTCTAGAGAACTACTGTGGTGACGTGTTGGCCTGGTGGCCCCTCTCTCCTCTCAGAGGGTTACTGTGGTGACGTGTTGGCCTGGTGGCCCGTCTCTCTTCTCAGAGGTTTACTGTGGTGACGTGTTGGCCTGGTGGCCCCTCTCTCTTCTCAGAGGGTTACTGTGGTGACGTGTTGGCCTGGTGGCCCCTCTCTCCTCTCAGAGGGTTACTATGGTGACGTCTTGGCCTGGTGGCCCCTCTCTCCTCTCTAGAGAATTACTGGTGGCCCCTCTCTCCTCTCAGAGGGTTACTGTGGTGACGTGTTGGCCTTGTGGCCCCTCTCTCCTCTCTAGAGAATTACTGTAGTGACGTATTGGCCTGGTGGCCCCTCTCTCCTTTCAGAGGGTTACTGTGGTGACGTGTTGGCCTGGTGGCCCCTCTCTCCTCTCAGAGGGTTACTGTGGTGAAGTGTTGGCCTGGTGGCCCCTCTCTCCTCTCAGAGGGTTACTGTGGTGACGTGTTGGCCTGGTGGCCCCTCTCTCCTATCAGAGGGTTACTGTGGTGATGTGGTGGCCTGGCTGGTGGCCCCTTCTCTCCTCTCTAGAGAATTACTGTGGTGACGTGTTGGCCTGGTGGCCCCTCTCTCCTCTCAGAGGGTTACTGTGGTGACGTGTTGGCCTGGTGGCCCCTCTCTCCTCTCTAGAGAATTACTGTGGTGACGTGTTGGCCTGGTGGCCCCTCTCTCCTCTCAGAGGGTTACTGTGGTGACGTGTTGGCCTGGTGGCCCCTCTCTCCTCTCTAGAGAATTACTGTGGTGATTTGTTGGCCTGGTGGCCCCTCTCTCCTCTCAGAGGGTTACTGTGGTGACGTGTTGGCCTGGTGGCCCCTCTCTCCTCTCAGAGGGTTACTGTGGTGACGTGTTGGCCTGGTGGCCCCTCTCTCCTATCAGAGGGTTACTGTGGTGACGTGTTGGCCTGGTGGCCCCTCTCTCCTCTCTAGAGAATTGCTGTGGTGACGTGTTGGCCTGGTGTCCCCTCTCTCCTCTCAGAGGGTTACTTTGGTGACGTGTTGGCCTGGTAGCCCCTTCTCTCCTCTCAGAGGGTTACTGTGGTGACGTGTTGGCCTGGTGGCCCCTCTCTCCTTTCAGAGGGTTACTGTGGTGACGTGTTGGCCTGGTGGCCCCTTCTCTCCTCTCAGAGGGTTACTGTGGTGACGTGTTGGCCTGGTGGCACCTCTCTCCTTTCAGAGGGTTACTGTGGTAAAGTGTTGGCCTGGTGGCCCCTCTCTCCTCTCAGATGGTTACTGTGTTGACGTGTTGGCCTGGTGGCCCCTCTCTCCTCTCTAGAGAATTGCTGTGGTGACGTGTTGGCCTGGTGGCCCCTCTCTCCTCTCAGAGGGTTACTGTGGTGACATGTTGGCCTGGTGGCCCCTCTCTCCTCTCAGAGGGTTACTGTGGTGATGTGTTGGCCTGGTGGCCCCTCTCTCCTCTCAGAGGGTTACTTTGGTGACGTGTTGGCCTGGTGGCCCCTTCTCTCCTCTCAGATGGTTACTGTGGTGACGTGTTGGCCCGGTGGCCCCTCTCTCCTTTCAGAGGGTTACTGTGGTGACGTGTTGGCCTGGTGGCCCCTCTCTCCTCTCAGAGGGTTACTGTGGTGACGTGTTGGCCTGGTGGCCCCTCTCTCCTCTCTAGAGAATTACTGTGGTGACGTGTTGGCCTGGTGGCCCCTCTCTCCTCTCTAGAGAATTGCTGTGGTGACGTGTTGGCCTGGTGGCCCCTCTCTCCTCTCAGAGGGTTACTGTGGTGACATGTTGGCCTGGTGGCCCCTCTCTCCTCTCAGAGGGTTACTGTGGTGATGTGTTGGCCTGGTGGCCCCTCTCTCCTCTCAGAGGGTTACTTTGGTGACGTGTTGGCCTGGTGGCCCCTTCTCTCCTCTCAGATGGTTACTGTGGTGACGTGTTGGCCTGGTGGCCCCTCTCTCCTTTCAGAGGGTTACTGTGGTGACGTGTTGGCCTGGTTGCCCCTTCTTTCCTCTCAGAGGGTTACTGTGGTGACGTGTTGGCCTGGTGGCCCCTCTCTCCTCTCGGAGGGTTACTGTGGTGACGTGTTGGCTTGGTGACCCCTCTCTCCTCTCTAGAGAATTACTGTGGTGATGTGTTGGCCTGGTGGCCCCTCTCTCCTCTCAGAGGGTTACTGTGGTGACGTGTTGGCCTGGTGGCCCCTCTCTCCTCTCAGAGGGTTACTGTGGTGACGTGTTGGCCTGGTGGCCCCTCTCTCCTCTCAGAGGGTTTCTGTGGTGACGTGTTGGCCTGGTGGCCCCTTCTCTCCTCTCAGAGGGTTACTGTGGTGACGTGTTGGCCTGGTGGCCCCTTCTCTCCTCTCTAGAGAATTACTGTGGTGACGTGTTGGCCTGGTGGCCCCTCTCTCCTCTCTAGAGAATTACTGTGGTGACGTGTTGGCCTGGTGGCCCCTCTCTCCTCTCAGAGGGTTACTGTGGTGACGTGTTGGCCTGGTGGCCCCTCTCTCCTTTCAGAGGGTTACTGTGGTGACGTGTTGGCCTGGTGGCCCCTCTCTCCTCTCAGAGGGTTTCTGTGGTGACGTGTTGGCCTGGTGGCCCCTTCTCTCCTCTCACAGGGTTACTGTGGTGACGTGTTGGCCTGGTGGCCCCTCTCTCCTCTCTAGAGAATTACTGTGGTGACGTGTTGGCCTGGTCGCCCCTCTCTCCTCTCAGAGGGTTACTGTGGTGACATGTTGGCCTGGTGGCCCCTCTCTCCCCTCAGAGGGTTACTGTGGTGACGTGTTGGCCTGGTGGCCCCTCTCTCCTCTCTAGAGAATTACTGTGGTTACGTGTTGGCCTGGTGGCCCCTCTCTCCTCTCAGAGGGTTACTGTGGTGACGTGTTGGCCTGGTGGCCCCTCTCTCCTTTCAGAGGGTTACTGTGGTGACGTGTTGGCCTGGTGGCCCCTTCTTTCCTCTCAGAGGGTTACTGTGGTGACGTGTTGGCCTGGTGGCCCCTCTCTCTTCTCAGATGGTTACTGTGACGTGTTGGCCTGGTGGCCCCTCTCTCCTCTCTAGAGAATTGCTGTGGTGACGTGTTTTCCTGGTGGCCCCTCTCTCCTCTCAGAAGGTTACTGTGGTGACGTGTTGGCCTGGTGGCCCCTCTCTCCTCTCAGAGGGTTACTGTGGTGACATGTTGGCCTGGTGGCCCCTCTCTCCTCTCAGAGGGTTACTGTGGTGACGTGTTGGCCTGGTGGCCCCTCTCTCCTCTCTAGAGAATTACTGTGGTGACGTGTTGGCCTGGTGGGCCCGCTCTCCTCTCAGAGGGTTACTGTGGTGACGTGTTGGCCTGGTGGCCCCTCTCTCCTCTCAAGAGGGTTACTGTGGTGACGTGTTGGCCTGGTGTCCCCTCTCTCCTCTCAGAGGGTTACTTTGGTGACGTGTTGGCCTGGTAGCCCCTTCTCTCCTCTCAGAGGGTTACTGTGGTGACGTGTTGGCCTGGTGGCCCCTCTCTCCTTTCAGAGGGTTACTGTGGTGACGTGTTGGCGTGGTGGCCCCTTCTCTCCTCTCAGAGGGTTACTGTGGTGACGTGTTGGCCTGGTGGCACCTCTCTCCTTTCAGAGGGTTACTGTGGTGAAGTGTTGGCCTGGTGGCCCCTCTCTCCTCTCAGATGGTTACTGTGTTGACGTGTTGGCCTGGTGGCCCCTCTCTCCTCTCTAGAGAATTGCTGTGGTGACGTGTTGGCCTGGTGGCCCCTCTCTCCTCTCAGAGGGTTACTGTGGTGACATGTTGGCCTGGTGGCCCCTCTCTCCTCTCAGAGGGTTACTGTGGTGATGTGTTGGCCTGGTGGCCCCTCTCTCCTCTCAGAGGGTTACTTTGGTGACGTGTTGGCCTGGTGGCCCCTTCTCTCCTCTCAGATGGTTACTGTGGTGACGTGTTGGCCTGGTGGCCCCTCTCTCCTTTCAGAGGGTTACTGTGGTGACGTGTTGGCCTGGTGGCCCCTCTCTCCTCTCAGAGGGTTACTGTGGTGACGTGTTGGCCTGGTGGCCCCTCTCTCCTCTCTAGAGAATTACTGTGGTGACGTGTTGGCCTGGTGGCCCCTCTCTCCTCTCTAGAGAATTGCTGTGGTGACGTGTTAGCCTGGTGGCCCCTCTCTCCTCTCTAGAGAATTACTGTGGTGACGTGTTGGCCTGGTGGCCCCTCTCTCCTCTCAGAGGGTTACTGTGGTGACGTGTGGCCTGGTGGCCCCTCTCTCCTCTCTAGAGAATTACTGTGGTGACGTGTTGGCCTGGTGGCCCCTCTCTCCTCTCAGAGGGTTACTGTGGTGACGTGTGGCCTGGTGGCCCCTCTCTCCTCTCTAGAGAATTACTGTGTTGACGTGTTGGCCTGGTGGCCCCTCTCTCCTCTCTAGAGAATTGCTGTGGTGACGTGTTTTCCTGGTGGCCCCTCTCTCCTCTCAGAAGGTTACTGTGGTGACGTGTTGGCCTGGTGGCCCCTCTCTCCTCTCAGAGGGTTACTGTGGTGACATGTTGGCCTGGTGGCCCCTCTCTCCTCTCAGAGGGTTACTGTGGTGACGTGTTGGCCTGGTGGCCCCTCTCTCCTCTCTAGAGAATTACTGTGGTGACGTGTTGGCCTGGTGGGCCCGCTCTCCTCTCAGAGGGTTACTGTGGTGACGTGTTGGCCTGGTGGCCCCTCTCTCCTCTCAAGAGGGTTACTGTGGTGACGTGTTGGCCTGGTGTCCCCTCTCTCCTCTCAGAGGGTTACTTTGGTGACGTGTTGGCCTGGTAGCCCCTTCTCTCCTCTCAGAGGGTTACTGTGGTGACGTGTTGGCCTGGTGGCCCCTCTCTCCTTTCAGAGGGTTACTGTGGTGACGTGTTGGCGTGGTGGCCCCTTCTCTCCTCTCAGAGGGTTACTGTGGTGACGTGTTGGCCTGGTGGCACCTCTCTCCTTTCAGAGGGTTACTGTGGTGAAGTGTTGGCCTGGTGGCCCCTCTCTCCTCTCAGATGGTTACTGTGTTGACGTGTTGGCCTGGTGGCCCCTCTCTCCTCTCTAGAGAATTGCTGTGGTGACGTGTTGGCCTGGTGGCCCCTCTCTCCTCTCAGAGGGTTACTGTGGTGACATGTTGGCCTGGTGGCCCCTCTCTCCTCTCAGAGGGTTACTGTGGTGATGTGTTGGCCTGGTGGCCCCTCTCTCCTCTCAGAGGGTTACTTTGGTGACGTGTTGGCCTGGTGGCCCCTTCTCTCCTCTCAGATGGTTACTGTGGTGACGTGTTGGCCTGGTGGCCCCTCTCTCCTTTCAGAGGGTTACTGTGGTGACGTGTTGGCCTGGTGGCCCCTCTCTCCTCTCAGAGGGTTACTGTGGTGACGTGTTGGCCTGGTGGCCCCTCTCTCCTCTCTAGAGAATTACTGTGGTGACGTGTTGGCCTGGTGGCCCCTCTCTCCTCTCTAGAGAATTGCTGTGGTGACGTGTTAGCCTGGTGGCCCCTCTCTCCTCTCTAGAGAATTACTGTGGTGACGTGTTGGCCTGGTGGCCCCTCTCTCCTCTCAGAGGGTTACTGTGGTGACGTGTGGCCTGGTGGCCCCTCTCTCCTCTCTAGAGAATTACTGTGGTGACGTGTTGGCCTGGTGGCCCCTCTCTCCTCTCAGAGGGTTACTGTGGTGACGTGTGGCCTGGTGGCCCCTCTCTCCTCTCTAGAGCATTACTGTGGTGACATGTTGGCCTGGTGGCCCCTCTCTCCTCTCAGAGGGTTACTGTTGTGACGTGTTGGCCTGGTGGCCCCTCTCTCCTCTCAGAGGGTTACTGTGGTGACGTGTTGGCCTGGTGGCCCCTCTCTCCGTGTTTTGCCCACACTGAAAGATTAGTCACTGTAGAGAAGAGAGAGGAGCAGCAGTCCACAGCTCTCCAGAGGACTCTTCGTGGGCGGAAATGTGTTTAGGAGACGCTTTTCTGGGCAATTAGTGTATCCATGAAATCAGGAATTGTGTCCACATAATGAGCCCTCCCCCCTTTTCGCACTCTCGTTTTCTCATTCTCTCTCTCTGCTCATTTGTATTTCTCACTCTCTCTCCTCCTCTCTCCCAACCCCCTCCCTTTCTCTCTCTCGCTCTCTATGCCCCCCCCCCCCCCCGCCCCTCAACTGGTGCCTGCTCTGTAGCAGCTTTAGCTGTGTGGTCATGCTGTATCCTAACCTGACTGTTGTAAATCCGAGGCGTTGTGTTGGAGTATCCACTTGTGTTTGTTATGCCGGGAGAACAGGACAAATCGTGACGATATGGAGGCCGGTAGGTCACAGACTCCTCCAACTCTCATAGCATGCACACAACTTTTCACTATGTTCACTAAAAAAAACAAAAAAACATCAGTATTCTTTTATGTAAGAGAATGAGAATATAGGGGCCTAAGCAGGGCAGCATGTACCTTATCATGCTACCTTCCTACAGACGGACATGTTGATTAGCTGGATGCCAGCTTGAGGATGACATTTTTAGTTGGAACTTTTCCCCAATTTCGTGGTATCCAATAGGTAGTTACAGTCTTGTCCCATCGCTGAAACTCCCGTACGGAGGCGAAGGTCGAGAGCCATGCGTCCTCCGAAACAGGACCCTGCCAAACCGCACTGCTTCTTGACACACTACTCGCTTGAATTGGAATTCAATTCAATTCAGTTTAGGTCAAATCCTGAATCGAAATGGGAATTCACCTCAACTCTGGTAGCTATTCTTCTCTGGCTGTGAGCTCAGCTGTGGGTCAAGGAAAATAGAGGTGAGCCTCTGTTATCTTACCTTAACTATGTAAGAATGTTACTGTGACTTTACAATTACTTTACACTGATCATCAAGGATCTGGCAGCACGAGGACAAGAAGCATGACTTCATACGGGACAATCTACAAATGTCAGGGGCGGCAGGTAGCCTAGTGGTTAGAGTGTTGGGCCAGTAACTGAAAGGTTGCCGGATTAAATCCTTGAGCTGTCAAGGGGAAAATGTGTCTTTCTGCCCCAGAACAAGGCAGTCTAACCCATTGTTCCCCGGTAGGCCGTCATTGTAAATAAGAATATGTTCTTAACTGACTTGCCTAGTTAAATAAAGGTAAAAAAATAAATAAATGTCTACTCAACTGCAATTATCATTTTGCAAAACTGCTTCTCCCACTTTCAAGGGAGACAGAGGGTGAGACATACACACACCTGAATACCTGCATCCCATCTAGTGTTCTGTACAGAGTGTTCTGTACAGAGTGTTCTGTACACAGTGTTCTGTTCAGAGTGTTCTGTACAGAGTGTAATGTTCAGACTCTGTACAGTCCATGACCTACTGCTCTAATAATTATACATTTTATAATTAATTTAAATGTAAATATTATTTTACTTTCTAGATATAAGAAAACAATTAAATATTAAATTGGATATTAGCATTAAAGCTGCAACAACAACAAAAATCTCTCAGCCCCATGTCAAAATGTGTAGAATTGCAGGAATTTAATTTGAAAACGGCTAAATGTTCTTTCCGATGCCAAGAGGTGGGCCTTGAAAATGTTCCTTCCAAGGGCCCGAGACTTGCTTCGTCCGGCCATGCACTGCCAAAGTCATAGTAAAACTCATTGTTTGCTATTTTTATATCGCTCGAGTTATAAAGTGGTACCGGAAGAATTTGCTATCACAAAAGGGGTCCTTGGACCCGAAAAGTTCCCTTACACCATAGGAAGATAAAATGAAAGAACTTCTAGATCGAGGTTTTCAAACTTAAACTAATTCCCCAGGACAACTCTGCCATCCACATCTGCTGTGAAATTGTAACCAGGGGACTGCTCGACTTTTATCAGTTCTAGACCTTCATTAAAATAACCCTCTCTCTCCTGTTCAAAGCTCTTATGCAATACACAGTCATCTAAAGTGGAACATCGTACAGCAGGTGAAACTATTAGAACACAAGTCTTAGTTGGACTTTTATTCCCTGTCGTAGGCCTATACAAGAGGCCTGAGTCATACGTAAAAGCATGTGATGATCAAATCAAATTGTATTAGTCACATATAACAACAACAGCCGAATACAACAGTTAAAGGCTGACTTACAAGCCCCTAACCAACAATGCAGTAAGAATAACAAGTAATTAAAGAGCAGCAGTAAAATAACAAGAGTGAGACTATATACAGGGGGTACCGGTAAAGAGTCAATGTGTGGGGGCACCGGATAGTCGAGGTAATTGAGGTAATATGTACATGTAGATGGAGTTATTAAAGTGACTATGCATAGATGATAACAACAGAGAGTAGCAATGCAAAAAGTCCTGGTAGCCATTTGATTAGATGTTCAGGAGTCTTATGGCTTGGGGGTAGAAACTGTTTAGAAACTGTTTAGAATCCTCTTGGACCTAGACTTGGCACTCCGGTACCGTTGCCATGCGGTAGCTGTAGTCTTTGACAATTTTAGGGCCTTCCTCTGACACCACCTGGTATAGAGGCACTGTATAGAGGTCCTGGATGGCAGGAAGCTTTGCCCCAGGGATGTACTGGGCCCGTACACACTATCCTCTGTAGGGCCTTGCGGTCGGAGGCTGAGCAGTTGCCATACCAGGCAGTGATGCAATCAGTCAGGATGCTCTCGATGGTGCAGCTGTAGAACCTTTTGAGGACCCATGCCCCTCTCCTGAGGGGGAATAGGTTTTGTCGTGCCCTCTTCACGACTGTCTTGGTGTGCTTGGACCATGTTAGTTTGTTGGTGATGTGGACACCAAGGAAGCTCTCAACCTGCTCCACCCCATGAGAATGGGGGCGTGCTCGGTCCTCTTTTTCCTGCGGTCCACAAGCATCTCCTTTGTCTTGATCACGTTGAGGGAGAGGTTGTTGTCCTGGTACCACACGGACAGGTCTCTGACCTCCTCCCTATAGGCTGTCTCGTCGTTGTCGGTGATCAGGCTGTTGTGTCACACTGTTGTGTCATCGTCAAACTTAATGATGGCGTTGGAATCATGCCTGGCTGTGCAGTTATGAGTGAACAGGGAGTACAGGAGGGGACTGAGCTGGCAGGGGGCCCCTGTGTTGAGGGTCAGTGTGGCAGATGTGTTGTTACCTACCCTTACCACCTGGGGGCAGCCCGTCAGGAAGTCCAGGATCCATTTGCAGAGGGAGGTGTTTAATCCCAGGGTCCTTAGCTTATTGATGAGCTTTGAGGGCTCTATGGTGTTGAACACTGAGCTGTAGTCAATGAATAGCATTCTCACATAGGTGTTCCTTTTGTCCAGGTGGGAAAGGGCAGTGTGGAGTGCAATCATCTGTGGATATGTTTGGGCGGTATGCAAATTGGAGTGGGTCTAGGATTTCTGGGATAATGGTGTTGATGTGAGCCATGACCAGCCTTTCAAAGCACTTCATGGCTACAGACATGAGTGCTACGGGTCGGTAGTCATTTAGGCAGGTTACCTTACTGTTCTTGGGCACAGGGACTATGGTGGTCTGCTTAAAACATGTTGGTATTACAAACTCGGACAGGGAGAGGTTGAAAATACCAGTGAAGACACTTGCCAGTTGGTCAGCGCATGCTTGCAGTACACGTCCTGGTAATCCGTCTGGTCCTGTGGCCTTGTGAATGTTGACCTGTTTAAAGGTCTTACTCACATCGGCTGCGGAGAGCGTGACCACACAGTCTTCCGGAGCAGCTAGTGTTCTCATGCATGTTTCAGTGTTATTTGCCTCGAAGCGAGTATAGAAGTAGTTTAGCTCATTTGGTAGGCTCGTGTCACTGGGCAGCTCTCGGCTGTGCTTCCCTTTGTGTTTGCAAGCCCTGCCACATACAACGATTATCAGAGCCGGTGTAGTAGGATTCGTTCTTAGTCCTGTATTGACGCTTTGCCTGTTTGATGGTTCGTTGGAGGGCATATTTAAATGATTTCTTATAAGCTTCCAGGTTAGTGTCCCATTCCTTGAAAGCGGCAGCTCTGGCCTTTAGCTCAGTGCGGATATTGCCTGTAATCCATGGCTTCTGGTTGGGATACGTACGGTCACTGTGGGGACAACACCATTGATGCACTTATTGATGAAGCCAATGACTGATGTGGTGTACACCTCAATGTCATCGGAGGAATCCTGGAATATAATCCAGTCTGTGCTAGAAAAACAGTCCTGTAGTTTAGCATCTGCTTCATTTGACCACTTCTTTATTGACTGAAACACGGGTGCTTCGTGCTTTAATTTTTGCTTGAAAGAAGGAATCAGGAGGATAGAATTATGGTCAGATTTGCCAAATGGAGGGTGAGGGAGAGCTTTGTATGCGTCTCTGTGTGTGGAGTAAAGGTGGTCTGGAGTTTTTTTCCCTCTGGTTGCACATTTAACCTGCTGATAGAAATGAGGTAAAACCGATTTAAGTTTCCCTGCATTAAAATCCCCCGCCACTTGGAGCGCCACCTCTGGGTGAGTGTTTTCCTGTTTGTTTATGGTGGAATACAGCTCTTTGAGTGTGGTAGTAGTGCTAGCCTCAGTCTGTGGTGGTATATAGACAGCTACGAAAAACACAGTTGAAAACTCTCTAGGTAGATGGTGTGGTCTCCAGCTTATCATGAGAAACTCGACCTCAGGTGAGCAAAACCTCGAGACGTCCTTAGATATCATACACCAGCTGTTATTTACAAAGATACATAGTCCGCCGCCCCTTGTCTTACCAGACGCCGCTGTTCTATCCTGCCGGTACATCGTATAACCAGCCAGCTGGTATGTTGATAGTGTCGTCGTTCAGCCACGACTCCATGAAACATAAGATAAGGAAATATAAAATATAAACATAAGGGAAAAAAAGGATTCTGACAGTTCGTGGTGAGTAATTGCAGTTCTGAGGGCCAGAAGTTTTTTTTTTCGGTCATAAGAGACAGTAGCAGCAACATTATGTACAAAGTAAGTAAAAAAAAAAACAAGTTAGAAATAACGCAATGAAACTAACAAAAAAACACAATTAAATAGAAACAAGTAAAACGTCAGCCTTCTTCACTGGCGCCATCTTAACTCAGTCGGTGGTGATGATGATGATGATGATGTTTGCATTCTGAATATAACTGGATGGAAAGAGTCTGGCTTTGTAGAGGAAATGGACATAATTTCCACTTCAAGGTTGAACCTTTGTGTGGTCGAAGATCTTAGATTCTATTGAATAGAATGTTTTTGTGAAGGCAGTGCACGCACACGCTACTGTCTGCAAGGATAACAACTTGTCATTGTGCTAGTCTAATTGTGTCCATCCTCATCTCTTATCAGATTTGTTTGTTCATACGCACCACAATGCACTTGTTCCTGGGCTATTTAACATCTTAAGCACCTTGCCTCATCTGTAATACCGTATGCATGGAAGCACAGACAGACACACACAGACAGACAGACACACACACCTCATCGGTCTATCTGTATACATTAACACTGAGGATCAATTGAAAGCCCTGTAGGCCACAGCACTACTAATGGAGGATTTATCAGTGATCTATCATAGTGAGTCTGTGTGTGTGTGTGTGCGTGCGTGCGTGATTACATTAGGTCTTTGATGATTCACAAGAATGATTCACATGACATAACAAGATTGACAATCACTACCAGGACATGTTCTCTTGCTTAACCAAGATTGATCTGAATTTCAATCACCAAACGACAGTAATGTTGGCCTATAGCCTACTTTTTAGTGTTGTAATTACGAACGCTTGGTTACACTTCAATAGCAGTGTGTTGACAGATCAATTACATCGATCATTGGTCTGCTAAAAGATGGAAATAGAGCTAGTCTAGGCTAATTACACTGAATTATATTGAATGTGCCAGGATTTAGACTGAGACACCAGGACACTCCAGGTTGAGGTTGACCATGCTAAAGGAGCTAGTTCTTAGTCGAGTCAAGGCTGTCGCAACAGCTAGTTCTTGGTTGAGGAGTCGGGGCTGTCGCAACAGCTAGTTCTTGGTTGAGGAGTCGGGGCTGTTGCAACAGCTAGTTCTTGGTTGAGGAGTCGAGGCTGTCGCAACAACTAGTTCTTGGTTGAGGAGTCGAGGCTGTCGCAACAGCTAGTTCTTGGTTGAGGAGTCGAGGCTGTCGCAACAGCTAGTTCTTGGTTGAGTCGAGGTTGTCGCAACAGCTAGTTCTTGGTTGAGTCGAGGTTGTCGCAACAGCTAGTTCTTGGTTGAATCGAGGTTGTCGCAACAGCTAGTTCTTGGTTGAGTCGAGGTTGTCGCAACAGCTAGTTCTTGGTTGAGTCGAGGTTGTCGCAACAGCTAGTTTTTGGTTGAGTTGAGGCTGTTGCAACAGCTAGTTCTTGGTTGAGTCGAGGTTGTCGCAACAGCTAGTTCTTGGTTGAGTCGAGGCTGTCGCAACAGCTAGTTCTTGGTTGAGTTGAGGCTGTCGCAACAGCTACTCTCGTCAATGACTGTGTTTCCCCTATGTTTATTTAGCAGCGGTGAGCCTCCGGTCTTCTTAGGTTTGATGCTACAAGCTTGACACACCTGTATTTGGGGAGTTTCTCCCATTCTTCTCAGCAGATCCTCTCAAGCTCCGTCAGGTTTATTGGGGAGTGTCCGCTGCACAGCTTTCTTCAGGTCTCTCCAGAGATATTCGATCGGGTTCATGTCCGCGCTCTGGCTGGGCCACTCAAGGACAGTCATAGACTTCTACGGTGTCTTGGCTGTGTGCTTAGGGTGCCTTTTACTGAGAGTGGCTTCCTTCTGGCCACTCTACCATAAAGGCCTGATTGGTGGAGTGCTGCAGAGATGGTTGTCCTTCTTGAAGGTTCTCCCATCTCCACAGAGGAACTCTGGAGCTCTGTCAGAGTGACCATCGGGTTCTTGTTCACCTCCCTGACCAAGTTTCTTCTCCCCTGATTTCTCTGTTTGGCCGGGTGGCCAGCTCTAGGAAGAGTCTAAAACAACTTAAACCAGATATGAAGTATGTAGAACAAATATTGGAGCAATATTTTTTTTTTTTAAGATGCACTATGCAGCAATCGCTCCGCCATTTCCTGGTTGCTAAAATTCTAACAGTTCCCCTAATTTCAGTTTATGTGACAAAACAAGCAGTCATTGTGTAGAGAATCATTGTACCATCTAAACCGCTGTGAAATATATTTTACATAACCAAACATGTATTTTCAGCTGTTTGAAGCTGGTGTACAAAAACAAAAGTAAAAGACGCGGAAAAAATGAAACAAGAACAGGAAGCATAGAAATAGAGTACATAGAACAGATCTACCGATTCTTAGACTTGCTTTCAATGAGAATGACAGAGCTATAACATACATTTATATGTGAATTTGGTCAGGTCACCCAAAAGTTACATATTTCAGCTTTAAATAAGATCATCTTTGAGAACTAACAAATCACCTAAATAAAAAAACTAGACCGTCAGGAAGATTCAAAAGTTAAAACAGTGGCATGGGGCTCCCATTGATTTTGTTATAATGTTTGAGTCTCTCCGATAGCATAAGCCATGGAAAAATGTGTAGAATTGCAGGAAATTAGCTTTATTAAAACAACAAAAAGGTTGTCTCCGCGGCCATTGATCACACCCACTACCACACACCCCTCACCCCACACGCTAACTTTGCCAACACTGCTGAAAAAAAATTCCCTGAGGGAAATACTGCAATGAACCGCGAGCGGTGAGTCTTTAACAACCAGTCTCCAAATGCCTCTGTGTGGCTGGATGTCTGTCTCCATTGTTTTAAAGATGGTTCCTCTTTAGAAACTCACCTCTCTAAACCTTTGTCAGTTAGAGGTTGAGGCAGGTTAAACGCCTATCAGAGTTCAAAGCACGTGCACACAGCAGCGTTGTAGAATATTGGACTGTTGTCTTTCATACTTTTCAAATTTTCAGAGCAGCTTTCTCCCACCGTCTGGTGGGAATGTGATGAAACAAGTCACACCCACTAGATTCCTCTGAGTTCTAAGTGATGAAACAAGTCACACCCACTAGATTCCTCTGAGTTCTAAGTGATGAAACTAGTCACACCCACTAGATTCCTCTGAGTTCTAAGTGATGAAACAAGTCACACCCACTAGATTCCTCTGAGTTCTAAGTGATGAAACAAGTCACACCCACTAGATTCCTCTGAGTTCTAAGTGAGGAAACAAGTCACACCCACTAGATTCCTCTGAGTTCTAAGTGATGAAAAGGTATCCTGGAAAGATCATATTCAAATTGTCTGTAGCAAAGTGATAAAATCTGTTGGTATCTTCAGAAAGATTAGTGTTTTGGTTCATCAGGCTTGCTTCCTAACTTTATGCTATAGCTTAATGTTCCCATATCTCGTTTACTGAACTATTGTCTGGGCCAGTACAAATACCTCCTACTGACACAAATTACTCATCATACAAAATACATTTGCAAGACTAGCCACCTCTAATTACCTGGCTCCATCTGCACCTTTGTTTAAGAAACTCAATATCTTGTCTATTTACCACAATAATGTACGCCAATTATGCACTTTTATCTGCAAATACTCATACCTCTCAGACAGTTTACCTAAACCCTTCAATGGATTCTTCCAGATTAATTCTGAAATACGTCTATATAACACAAGACACTGCAATAACCTTCAGCCTGCCCACTGCCACATCTCACATAGTCAATTCTCTATCAGATACAGAGGTATCATACTCTGGAATTCTTACCTTCACTTTGGACTCCCGAGTGGTGCAGTGGTCTAAGGCATTGCTAGAGGCAATGCCTTAGAGGCGTCACTACACACCCTTGTTCGAGTCCAGGCTGTGTCACTACCGGCCGTGATTGGGCCGGTAGGACAACGCACAATTGGCCCAGCGTCGTTAGGGTTTGTTCGGGGTAGGCTGTCATTGTAAATAAGAATTTGTTCATAACTGACTTGCCTAGTTAAATAAAGGTAAACGTTTTTTGCCAAAACCTCATCATTGCTCAATATCTTCTAGCGAAGACTGAGGGTCAGCCTGATGAACCAAACTACCCAATAGTCCCCTCCATGAAGACTGGGGGTCAGCCTGATGAACCAAACTACCCAATAGTCCCCTCCATGAAGACTGGGGGTCAGCCTGATGAACCAAACTACCCAATAATCCCCTCCATGAAGACTGGGGGTCAGCCTGATGAACCAAACTACCCAATAATCCCCTCCATGAAGACTGGGGGTCAATCTGATGAACCAAACTACCCAATAATCCCCTCCATGAAGACTGGGGGTCAATCTGATGAACCAAACTACCCAATAATCCCCTCCATGTAGCCTAACTCTCATACTCACACACACACATAATCAAACATGGGTTTTCTTGTACAATGAGTATATCATGTACAATTATAATTAATATGCTTTGTTTAAATGATTGAACAAACTTTTATTTGTTGTACTTATATTTGTGTTGTGGTTTTCATACCAGCCCTTTAGGGCTTCCACCCTCACCTGCACACCGTTTTCACCAGTTAAAAAATAAAATCTGTACTGTTTTGTCTTTCACTTATTTTCTTTGCCGTGAATAAATAAAACCTAACTGTCAACACATTCAAATGAATAGAGGGCGCGTACGCGCGGAGGCGCTTTGGTTGGGAATTTCGGGAAGTGTGCGGTCGGGCTGTGCGTCCGTCCGTCCCCCCCCCACTGATGGTGGTTTTAGAGCCGCATAACTATGTCACAATGGGACGCGGTACTATCGCTTCTCAGTGTCTGTGGACGCCGAATTACGCTTAGGCTCTTAGCGTTTAGGAGCACACTCAGGCTGCATAAAGGACAGGAGGGCATACCCTTAAAATATAATTGTATATCTTTCTAATTATATAGGTAGCCTATATCTTACTTTTCATTTTTTTGGGGGGGTGGGGGTTCTCAGAAGATCTAAGTGTAATATTTATCAGACAGAGAAGTATAAGCCAATCTACCTCATCATGTGATCTAATTCAGGATAAACTCATCAAATATTGACTAATTCTTCTCATATCGGTCTTTTTTATTATACCAGAGCAATTTCACTGTTTAAATCAAACACTAGCAGCAGGCGTACTATAGCTGAGCAATTCCCTTGTTCAGTGTTTAATTTCCTGAGTCATTAAATGATGTGAAAGACAGGCTACTCACAGCTGATATCTCAGTCGTCTCCCAGATATGGTGTCTCTCCAGCACCAGAAGGACTTCCACACAGTCACTCTCGTCTTCAATATGATGTTAGCTAATCCTTTACCTCTCCTCCAGGTGAGCTTTCTGTCTCTCTCTCTCTCTCTCCTTGTATATCTTGCTGTTCCACTCTCTCTCTTAATGCCTTCACTGCTTCCTTTCTCTCCTCCTTTCTCCCTCTCTCTACTCTTCCTCTCTCCCTTTGCTATGTCTCCCTCCTCTTCCCCACCTGCTCTCTCTCCCTCTCCTTTTCAATCTCTTTCTCTAAGTATTAGTCTCTTTTTCTCTTTGTCTTCCTCGTACTCCACTCCCAACCCAGGTCAGAATGACCCCAGTAGAAAGGTAAAGGTATTCACTCTCACCTCATCCATATCAGGTATTCAGTGTTCAGTGACTCCACTAGTTCAGAGCAGCATGACCTGTTTACAGTACCTCCAGTCTGTAAGTGACAGACAGCCTCTCAGAGCCCACGCTGAATGGAGGCAGAGCGGTTCTCTTCCCTAGTGGACAGTAGAAGAACTTCCCCAGTTGTAGCTGTGACATCCTCTTTTACAGCAGAGAGCAGGGAGGAGATGTTGAAGTCAGATGTCTTCTCTGTAGATCTGCTTTTACAATTGACAGGGAAGAAGGATGATGTCTTCTCTCTGGGCATGCCAGTGAGATCTCCCCGTCTGTCAGCTGATGTCCTTCTGGGAGAAGTGGAGTGTGAGCTAGATTACCTCCGGTGTCCTATAAAAATGAATGGTGCAGATAGTCAGCTGTCCTCTGCATCTCTCTCTGTTAAAGTTTGAGCAGCTGTGCTGTGGAGTGTGAGGGAGTGTGTCCGAGGTTCTTCAGGCTGTGGCTCCTCCAGTGACTGCCTGATGTTCTGACTACTGCTTTGGCTTAGAGAGAGAGAGAGTGTGTGTGTGTGTGTGTGTGTGTGTTGATATAACCTACTTTTTACATTTATTTTATCTGTATTTTACCGGGTAAGTTGACCGAGAACACATTCTCATTTACAATCTCCACAGACGGCATCAAAGACTTTACCACATCAGTCACTGGCTTCATTAATAAGTGCATCAATGGCATTATCCTCACAGTAACCGTACGTACCAGGGTTTCTGTTAGACGGCAATTGACGGCTTTGGGAGAAAAAAGAAAAGCCAATAAATAAATCTGCTGCCGGACAAAATGGCCGTGAGAAAAAAGTCGTATTGCAAATTATTATTTTTTTGTTAATTGATGTAAATTCGGGAAGTAATCAGACCCCTTCCCTTAATTGGAGTCCACCTGTGGTAAATTCAATTGATTGGACATGATTGGGAAAGGAATGCACCTGTCTATATAAGGTCCAACAGTTGACAGTGCATGTTAGAGGCAATGAAGTCGAAGGAATTTTCTGTAGATCTCCAAGACAGGATTGTGTCGAGGCACAGATCTGGGGAAAGGCACCAAAACATTTCTGCAGGATTGAAGGTCCCCAAGAGCACAGTGGCCTCCATCATTCTTAAGTGAAAGAAGTTTGGAACCACCTAGACTGTTCCTAGAGCTGGCCGCTCGGCCAAACTGAGCAATTGGGGTAAATTACCTTGGTCAGGGGGGTGACCAAGAACCAGATTGTAACTCTGACAGAGCTCCAGAGTTCCTCTGTGGAGATGGTATAACCTTCCAGAAGGACAACCATTCTGCAGCACTCAACTAATCAGGCCTTTATGGTAGTGTCACATCTGCTCCTGCAACACCGTCAACTGCTCATCCTGTTTCTCCTTGACCTGGTGCCACTCCCCCAGTACTCTCCCCCTCTCCCTCTCTTTCTGTGTGTGTGATTGTGTGATTGTGTGGTTGGAGACAGGTGTGCCGGAGTCAGAGCAGATCCCCACCAGCTTCAACATGTTCCATAATCAAGACCTCTACAAATACTCAGCCCTGCCACTTCCACGCTGCCAGATTGTAATCTCTGCTCAGTCTGTCTACGTTTCTAGCCGTTTGTTACTATTCCGATCCTGTTATTCTGTTGTGCCTGTTTTCCTTGCCTGAAGCTGTTTTCCTCTCCGCTACAGTTCTGCCCTCTCTGACTCTGGTCCCTGTCTCCTGTCCCACATCTCGTCATCCTGCTACTCTGTCCTGGATTCCCCACTCTACTACTCCCTTGGATTCCCCTCCGGACCTGCTTACCCTGTCCCAACTCCTCTTGCTCCAGCCTCAGCCTCAACACCCGGTTTTCAGCAACACGCCCAAGCTTCCCCTGACCTGCACTCCATCTCCCCCTTGTGTTTCAATAAATACCTTGGTTACTTTATCCCAGTCTCCTCGTCTGAGTCTGCCCTTGGGTTCCTCTGTTCCACTCCTCGTAAACGTATGATCTGGCCAAAGAGATGAACCCAACAGACTCTGCTACTCTCCACCAAACCCTCATAGGCCAAGGTGCCCTACTCGGGCAACATGACCAAGCCCTGAAGACCCTTCTGAAGCACATCAAGGAGTTTACACAGAGCCTGTCTGACCTACAGGGCCGAACCTCTGCCCAGAGCTCACAACCAGTCCCAAATCCTTCTCCTCTGCTCCGGGAGCCGTTTGTTCCAACTCCCGAGCATTAAGATGGCAACCTGGAGCTTGCAGAGCCTTTTTGGTACAATGTTCACTAGTATTTGAGCAACAGCCCTACTCTTATGCAAGTGAACGGGCCAAGATGTATTTTCTGATTAGCTGCCTCCGTGGAGCAGCGCTTTCCTGGGCAACAGCGGTGTGGGAGAGAGTCCCCCATCTGCTTCTCCTACTCCAGATTCACGGAGGAAATTAAGAAAGTCTTTGCCCACCCTGTCTGCAGTAAGGATGCCACTAAATGACTCCTGTCCCGCCGTCAAGGCCCCCATAGTGTTGCTGAGATGTCATGTGAGTTCCGCACCCTCGCCGATGAGAGCGGCTGGAATGAGGAGGCCCTTCAGGGAGTATTTCGGAACGTGCTCATTAAGAACCTCAAGGACGCGTTGGTGTCCAGGGGGCTCGGCAGTAGCGGGGGCTTGGCAGTAGTGGGGGATATACTGTTGAGCCAAATCGCCTGCCTATCTCCCCCCAAACCCCTGCTTGAAGGCAACCTTGTGTGGCAAAGCCAGGCTTTTCCTCAATCTGCTCTCATTAATTCGGGCGCTGACGAGAGCTTCCTGGACCGAGGTGTCGTTACCCAGTTGGGCCTGGACACTGTCCCACTCGATTTCATCCCTCGATGCCAACGGTCTCAACGGACAGCTCCTCGCCCGTGTCTGTGAGAGAACTGTCCCTGTCACCCTTCGTCTCTCTGGTCGTCACCATGAAAAGATCAACTGTCCTTACTCTCACCTGGTTCTTGGCCATCCATAGTTAAAGCTACACAACCCACAGATTGACTGGTCCGCCGGAAAGGTACCCACTTGGAGTTCATTTTGTCACCAATTGTTTACATTCTGTCCTTTCCCCTACCTTGTCTGTGCCTCCGTTCATTCCAGAACCTCCGGACCTGTCATCAGTTCTTCCCGAGTATCACGATCTAGCTCCTGTGTTCAGCAAGCACCATGCCCTGTCGCTGCCGCCTCATCGGCCGTACGACGGTGGGTTCTGGGTCTTCCTCCGCGGCGGGTGCTGGGTTTTTCTTTGTGAAGAATAAGGAATGGTCACTGAGGCCGTGCATAGACCTCCGTGGGCTGAATAATATCACTGTTAAGAACAAGTACCCCTTGCCGCTCATAAGAGAGGGGAATGAGTGGAAGACTGCGTTCAACACACCACTTGGTCACTTTGAGTATTTGGTTATGCCTTTTGGTCTTACTAACGCCTCTGCTGTTTTCCAGAACCTAGTCAATGATGTGCTGAGGGATGTGATTGGACGCTTCGTTTTTGTCTATTTAGATGACATCCTGATTGTTTCCAAGGACCCTGAGGTTCACCAGCAACACGTTCACCAAGTTATTTTTTACAGACACAATCTATTTTACAGTAGTTATATATATATATATATTTTTTAGGCCTTCCTCTATCTCTGATGTCCATCCAGTTTGATTTCTATTTGTAACTGTGCTTTTTCACAAAATTCCTGAACTTATATACATTTTACAGACCCTGTATGTTTTCCATTGGTTATCTTGTTATTAGTCCCACCCTTCAGCTCCATTCAACCCCTCCCATCTATCTCTTAACACCATCCATTTTGGATTTCTATTTGGCATATATTTTTCTGTGCTGTGAGGCTTCACAAAAGTACTGAACCTTTCCATTCTCATAGCTTCTACAGATTGTAAATTAAAAATAAACATTTTTGCTAAAATAATTATTATATTATTGATTGATTGACTATAGCTTTTCAAATCACCCAGTATTGCTATCTGCAGCGTTAGTTCAAGGGAAATGTTGCAATTCTTCAGCCAATCCTGGACCTGTGACCAAAAATAAGCTACATCTGGACAATACCAAAATAAATGATCTAATAACTCTAAAATCTGCAGAGCTGGGAAGATTGTATCCCCCATATACAGTGCTCAAAAAATAAAGGGAACACTAAAATAACACATCCTAGATCTGAATGAATGAAATATTCTTATTAAATACTTTTTTCTTGACATAGTTGAATGTGCTGACAACAAAATCACACAAAAATTATCAATGGAAATCAAATTTATCAATGGAGGTCTGGATTTGGAGTCACACTCAAAATTAAAGTGGAAAACCACACTACAGGCTGATCCAACTTTGATGTAATGTCCTTAAAACAAGTCAAAATGAGGCTCAGTAGTGTGTGTGGCCTCCACGTGCCTGTATGAACTCCCTACAACGCCTGGGCATGCTCCTGATGAGGTGGCGGATGGTCTCCTGAGGGATCTCCTCCCAGACCTGGACTAAAGCATCCGCCAACTCCTGGACAGTCTGTGGTGCAACGTGGCGTTGGTGGATGGAGCGAGACATGATGTCCCAGATGTGCTCAATTAGATTCAGGTCTGGGGAACGGGCGGGCCAGTCCATAGCATCAATGCCTTCGTCTTGCAGGAACTGTTGACACACTCCAGCCACATGAGGTCTAGCATTGTCTTGCTTTGGGAGGAACCCAGGGCCAACCGCACCAGAATATGGTCTCACAAGGGGTCTGAGGATCTCATCTCGTTACCTAATAGCAGTCAGGCTACCTCTGGCGAGCACCGCTGTGCGGCCCCCCAAAGAAATGCCACCCCACACCATGACTGACCCACTGCCAAACCGGTCATGCTGGAGGATGTTGCAGGCAGCAGAACGTTCTCCACGGCGTCTCCAGACTCTGTCACGTCTGTCACGTGCTCAGCGTGAACCTGCTTTCATCTGTGAAGAGCACAGGGCGCCAGTGGCGAATTTGCCAATCTTGGTGTTCTCTGTCAAATGCCAAACGTCCTGCACGGTGTTGGGCTATAAGCACAACCCCCACCTGTGGACGTCGGGCCCTCATACCACCCTCATGGAGTCTGTTTCTGACCGTTTGAGCAGACACATGCACATTTGTAGCCTGCTGGAGGTCATTTTGCAGGGCTCTGGCAGTGCTCCTCCTGCTCCTCCTTGCACAAAGGCGAAGGTAGCGGTCCTGCTGCTGTGTTGTTGCCCTCCTACGGCCTCCTCCACGTCTCCTGATGTACTGGCCTCTCTCCTGGTAGCGCCTCCATGCTCTGGACACTACGCTGACAGACACAGCAAACCTTCTTGCCACAGCTCACATTGATGTGCCATCCTGGATGAGCTGCACTACCTGAGCCACTTGTGTGGGTTGTAGACTCTGTCTCATGCTACCACTAGAGTGAAAGCACCGCCAGCATTCAAAAGTGACCAAAACATCAGCCAGGAAGCATAGGAACTGAGAAGTGGTCTGTGGTCACCACCTGCAGAACCACTCCTTTATTGGGGGTGTCTTGTGAATTGCCTTTAATTTCCACCTGTTGTCTATTCCATTTGCACAACAGCATGTGAAATGTATTGTCAATCAGTGTTGCTTCGTGTGATTGACTCGGAGTTACATTGTGTTGTTTAAGTGTTCCCTTTATGTTTTGAGCAGTGTGTATATAGAACATTCTATTGGTTCCAAGAATTTTGTATAGTATTTTAAATTGAAAAATTCAAAGTTTTGAATCCAGTGTTGTTTTGCATATCAATTCATAAACCATGTGCCATGGAATGGGTACATCGAAAATCTCTTCCCAACTATTTTGCAATTTATGGCACAGCTGTCAGTTTTTTTGGCCCTTAAATGAAATTGGTATATGTTTTTATTTAACACACTTTTCTTTAACCATTTACGTTCTTTTAAATGCAGGGCCGACAGACAAGTTCCTTACTTTTTCCCCCTTCTACTTGCCTCTTCCATTTTTGTGGTAATGCTGCAATTAGTTGGTTGTAATTTTGGGTAGAGCAAACATTTCCCATATGTCTGTGTTAGCTGCATGTGTAACATAACTCCACCAGTCCTATTTATGATATCATTCGCAAAAAATATACCTTTTTTAAAAAAATGTCTTTGAAAAATAAATTTTTATATTATCAATTAGTATATTTGAGTTGAACCACAATGTGTGTTGTATATTTTGTTCTGTCTTTTCAGGTGGATTAAACTGAAAATTGCAACCAACTTTCTAAGGCTAGTTTAAAAAATAACGATATTTTGGAGATTATTTCATTTTCAAACAACCGAAAGTGAGCAGGTTGTAATGTGAATAAAGGGGGAAAGGCCATTCTTGAACACGGGGTGAGACATTCCTACCCGTTGACTAGAAAACCAGTTTGGATTTAAGTATACCTTTAGTATGACTGATGCCTTTAGTGAGTGGTCTACTGCTTTAATATTTAATCATTTCTGCCCCCCGAATTCATATTCGTTATATAAATAGGCCCTTTTAATTTTATCTGGCTTGCTATTCCAAATAAAATATAATATTTTTTGTTCATATAATTTAAAAAGCAGGTCACTGGGTGTAGGCAAAATCATAAGCAAATAGGTCAACTGTGATATGACTAAAGAGTTAATCAGGGTGATTTTTCCACCAACAGACAGGTATTTTCCTTTCCATGGTAGCAACATCTGATCTATTTTTGCTAACGTTCTATGACAAATTTATTGGAGTGAGAATTTATTTCTTTTGGGATTTGTACACCGAGTATGTCCACATCTCCATCAGACCATTTCATTGGTATACTACACGGTAATGTAACATGTGTGTATACTACACAGTAATGTAACATGTGTATACTACACAGTAATGTAACATGTGTGTATACTACACAGTAATGTAACATGTGTGTATACTACACAGTAATGTAACATGTGTGTATACTACACAGTAATGTAACATGTGTGTATACTACACAGTAATGTAACATGTGTGTATACTACACAGTAATGTAACATGTGTATACTACACAGTAATGTAACATGTGTGTATACTACACAGTAATGTAACATGTGTGTATACTACACAGTAATGTAACATGTGTGTATACTACACGGTAATGTAACGTTTGTATACTACACAGTAATGTAACATGTGTGTATACTACACAGTAATGTAACATGTGTATACTACACAGTAATGTAACATGTGTGTATACTACACAGTAATGTAACATGTGTGTATACTACACAGTAATGTAACATGTGTGTATACTACACAGTAATGTAACATGTGTGTATACTACACAGTAATGTAACATGTGTGTATACTACACAGTAATGTAACATGTGTATACTACACAGTAATGTTACATGTGTATACTACACAGTAATGTAACATGTGTGTATACTACACAGTAATGTAACATGTGTATACTACACAGTAATGTAACATGTGTGTATACTACACAGTAATGTAACATGTGTATACTACACAGTAATGTAACATGTGTGTATACTACACAGTAATGTAACATGTGTATACTACACGGTAATGTAACATGTGTGTATACTACACGGTAATGTAACATGTGTGTATACTACACAGTAATGTAACATGTGTATACTACACAGTAATGTAACATGTGTATACTACACAGTAATGTAACATGTGTGTATACTACACACTGGTATGACATTAATTTTAACTTTAATTGCATCAAGAAGTTCCTCCTCTGTAATTTGGCCTTCACATGAGTCTTTCTGTACACATGTTCATTTTACATTATTATCATTATGATGAGAGATGGAGAGATGGAGGAGACTGAAATGAAAACATATTCTTAAAGTACTTTACTTCCTCTTTCAAAATATCATTCAGTGAATCATGCGTGACTCTGTCATTTGTAACAAGTTTCAATAAATAAAAATTCTGTATTGAAGATTGAGAAATAATCTGGTGCATTTTTCCCCCCATATTCCATCCAGTTCGCTTGATTTTAATAATATATTACACCAGATCTTTCTTGAATAAGTTCTTCCATTTCTTTTTGTTTTTCCTCTAACTCGTTCTATGCCTCTATGGACTCTTTTGATCTAAATTGCTTTTGTTTTATAGATGAGTACTGAATTTCATGGCCTCTAAAGGCACGTTTAAAAGTGTCCCATACAATAAGGGGATCTGCTGTACCTATGTTTTGTTTGAAAAGGTCAGTTATGAATTGTTCTGTCCTAGTTCTAAACAATTTATCACCTAGTAGGCTTTGATTAAATTTCCAATATCCTCGCCCAAGTGGAAATTCCGCAAGAGTAATATATATGTCAATTATGTGATGATCCGACCACATTCTGTCCCCTATCAACACTTTAAACTTTTGGTGCCAGAGAGAATGGCATAGCTTGATTAAGCCTCCCCATGAATATCTCACTAGGTCAGGGTATTTAAGCCTCCATATATCCACTAACTCCAATATATCCATGACATTCATGATTTCCTTAAGTGCCTGAGGGTGATAGTTTGTAGTGTGATTTCCTTTCCGGTCCATAGAGCTATTTAAGACCTTATTAAAATCTCCCACCATAATAATAGAGTCTAGTGTTGCTTGTAGAGTTGATATATTGTTATACATATGTTCAAAGAAGCTTGGATCATCATTATTCAGACCGTATAGGTTAATAAGCCATATCTGTTTATTGTCCAATAACATATTTAAAATAATCAATCTACCTTGATGATCTGTTTGGACAATTTGCACATTTGGATCAAAATTATTGTTAATTAAAACCATCACCCCCTTTGAATTTCTTTGCCCATGGGAGAAATATATTTCGCCCCCCCCCCCCCCCCCCCCCCCAGTTCATTTCCACAAAACTCCATCTTAAATTGTTGAATGAGTTTCCTGTAAACAATAGATATTATATTCCTTCTCTTTTAGCCAGGTAAATACTGATCGTCTTTTCTTATTATCTGCTAGGCCATTACAACTGTAACTGGCTATACTTATTTCACCACCTATCATAATGAGACACACCTTTCAATTCTATTTATCAAAATATATGTTTGTAACATTAAAAAGTAACATGATGATTGAGTGTCTATATAGCTGTACCCTGATATTTGCATTGCTACCTCCAAATGGTCCCCACTATTCCACCCGCTAAAAGCCCTCCTCATCCCGAGTTGGGTTGTCATCCCAATGCCCGGCAGACCACCCCCGACCCCCCCCGTATCCCATAGCCCTGAAGAGACCGGGACCCATCCTTCAAAAAGAACACACAGTGCCACTCACAGAAGTAGATCAACCGCCAAATGCATTTCCATCGCCCTCACCTCGATTTTTTTTATTATATATCAAAACAAATATATATATTTTTAAAATCCTGTTTCTTATTTTCCATAATTAACTATTAATATTTGTGGTAATGTAGGCAATTTATGCAAAGGATTTTACCTCTAACCAGTCTCGCCATTACCAAAATTACATTATTGCAAGCAATTTATTATGTTAGCAAACAATTATTGTGAATCATCCTATATTGTCCCGAACATATTTTACTCCTTCGCAACAGTTGTGTGATAAACACACACACACACACTCAACCCCTTTCCCCCACAACAACCATAGACTCAGATTCTCAACAGTTGCACCTTCCCAGAGTCCAACACAAGAAAGGTATTGGTTTACGAATGCATATACAGTTGCAGCTGTATGAAAAGGCCTGCAAGACTGTGCAACAAAATGGGCAGAAATGGGTAGATTTTATGAACCATTGTCACGTCCTAGATGATGGAGGTCAAATGTTCACTTTTTCCCTGAAACACCCACAACACGGTCCCCCGTATTGACCATATTACCAAGCATCTCCATGCAGTCAAGACTTTTGATTTTGTGCCACCAGGGCCACAATAATATACCCCCTCTCTGAATGTAACCCCATGGGTTACTGCAGCCAGTGTTGCTAGCACTGCCACTGCCTGGGTGGGGGCACCCCACCGGAATTACCACCGGCTAGGTACAAGGTCGTCAAGCTTCTCATTAGCAGCTTTGAGAATTTCCTTTGTATATTATGCTCTCCCATCAGGGGGCTTTGGCTTTGTAGGACCAACCCTGCCAAGCAGGCTCAGAATCTTGAGGGGGCAGTGCTGCTCTAGGTCTAACTGCATTTTGGCTGCATACAGACCTCTTACAGCAGGCCCATAAAACAGTTAGGGACATTCAGGTGGGTGTCTAGGGTATAGGGTTGTGGTCCGTTCCATCAATATAGGATCATAAACAAATAAATTAGATGTATAATTTATTTTAAAAATGTAGTTCCCCATGATAGGACAATAAATAAATTAAATGTATAATTTATTTTAAAATGCTGTTCCACCATGATAGGACAATAAATACATAAATAAATAAGATGCATAATTCATTATAAAAAGTATATCCATCATCTGAACAACATTGAAAGCTCTTTCACAACCCCGGCTCACAGCAATACATTGGTTCTGGGATATGCAACCATTTCCTTTCTCACTCACCACCACACTTTCCCAAACATAACAAAACACACCACACCATCTACACATACTGTGCCTTTTGTTTACTGAGTTTATCTTCACCATGTTGAATTAGTGCTTTTGTCTTCCAATTAGTTCTATTTGAAGATAGATAGAAACGCTGTATTTTTTGTTGTATTATTGAAATGCCTAACAGGGCTAGAATTGTGTTTCCTTATATTCCATGTCTATAAGAACATTGTAATTTTTAAAATAACCATGTAGTCTTTGTGTCTCTGAACAACTGGTTGTCAATATATAGTTTATCGACGACGAGAGCTACTCGTTTCCCTTTGAATCTATTTTCCTCGAAAATTGGATACAGAACTTTACGCCGTTCTTCAATTTCCTTCGGGCAAACTGGTCATTCATGCTAATTTGGGTCCCAGCAAGTTTTTTAACCATTATTTTATCTTTAAAGGAAGCAAATTTGGAAGCAAATTTGGCAACGATTGGGCGTTCATACCTCTGCCCTCTCTGTCCGAAGCGGTGTACACGTTCGAGTTGGATTTTGTCGATAGCTTCGCGTGGAATCTGAAGCTCTGTAAGGAGGAATTCTCTAACTATAGATTCAGGAACTTCTCCTTCTTTCTCTTGGATACCTGTAAGTACCAGATTCTCTCTCATGGATCTAGTTTGTATGTCCAGTAAGGCTTCCCTCAGAACGATGTTCTCCTTTTTAAGTTCATTAACTTCGGTTTCAATCTTATTGACTGTCTCTTTTAGCTTGTTTGTTTGTATCTCCAATGTCGCAGCTTTTTCATCACTCATCTCGAGGACTTAAACTCTTTTATATCCTTACTGACTAATTCAAGTATACCCAGTTTGTCATTTATTGATTTTAAAAGATTGGTTTCGACCTTTATCATTCCCGGTGGTGAAAATATGATGTCGTCTGTGTCTGTAGAAGAGTCACGTTTTCGTTTTGGAATCGGTTCCCCTGTCTTACTCTCCGTCATGTTTGGGTGTTGCGTGTTTTCGTAATATTTGGCGATACATTTCTCTAGTCTTAAGATTTGTTTTGTGTTATTATCCAGATTGAAGGTTATCACCCACCAGATTGTGTAGTGCTAACATTTAGTCTAACTTACCGATATTGAATATTACGTTTTTATCCTGAGGTGCTCTGCATAACTACGTTCAGTCCGCCATCTTCCGTCCTCCATCTTCCATCCGCCATCTTCCGTCCTCCATCTTCCGTCCTCCATCTTCCGTCCGCCATCTTCCGTCCTCCATCTTCCATCCGCCAACTTCCGTCCTCCATCTTCCGTCCGCCATCTTCCGTCCTCCATCTTCCGTCCTCCATCTTCCGACCGCCAGCTTGAGTCCTCCAGCTTCAGTCCGCCAGCTTCAGTCCGCCATCTTCCATCCGCCATCTTCCGTCCGCCATCTTCCGTCCGCCATCTTCCGTCCGCCATCTTCCGTCCGCCAACTTCCGTCCGCCATCTTTCCAGGGTCTTTCCAGTGTGAGTTCCATGCTGCCACAGTGTCTTTCCTGGGTTATATTATTGCACAGGGACAGTTATGTATGGACCCCGCCAAGGTCATGGCAGTCACAGAGTGGCCTGCGCCCTCCAACCTGAAGCAGCTACAGTGTTTCCTGGGGTTTGCAAGTTTTTAAAGACCTTTCATTCGCAGCTACAGCCATCTGGCAGCACCTCTCACCACTCTCACCTCCACCTCCACTGGACTCAGGCAGAGGCAGCATTACTGGATCTCAAGCATTGCTTCACCTCCGCTCTGGTCCTTACTCAGCCCGACCCAGAATTACAGTTCATCGTGGAGGTGGACGCCTCTGACACTGGGGTAGGTGCTGTTCTGTCTCATCGTTCCCCCTCTGATTAGAAGGTCCACCCATGTGCATTCTTTTCCCGTAAGCTCTCGCCTGCAGAGAGGAATTTTGACATTAGAAACCCTTAGCAGTTAAGCTAGCACTGCAGGAATGGCGTCCCTGGCTGGAGGGCTCTGTGATTCCCTTCATCATGTGGACTTACCATAAAAACCTGTCAAATCAAATCCAATTTATTTATATAGTCATTCGTAAATCAGCAGATATCTCTTAGTGCTGTACAGAAACCCAGCCTAAAACCCCAAACAGCAAGCAATGCAGGTGTAGAAGCACGGTGGCTAGGAAAAACTCCCTAGAAAGGCCAAAACCTAGGAAGAAACCTAGAGAGGAACCAGGCTATGAGGGTTGGCCAGTCCTCTTCTAGCTGTGCCGGGTGGAGATTATAACAGAACATGGCCAGATGTTCAAATATTCATAAATGACCAGCATGGTCAAATAATAATAATCACAGTAGTTGTCGAGGGTGCAGCAAGTCAGCACCTCAGGAGTAAATGTCAGTTGGCTTTTCATAGCCGATCATTAAGAGTATCTCTACCACTCCTGCTGTCTCTAGAGATTTGAAAACAGCAGGTCTGGGACAGGTAGCACGTCCGGTGAACAGGTCAGGGTTCCATAGCCACAGGCAGAACAGTTGAAACTGGAGCAGCAGCACTGCCAGGTGGACTGGGGACAGCAAGGAGTCATCATGCCAGGTAGTCCTGAGGCATGGTCCTAGGGCTCAGGTCCTCCGAGAGAGAGAAAGAAAGCGAGAAAGAGAGAATTAGAGAGAGCATACTTAAATTCACACAGGACACCGGATAAGACAGGAGAAGTACTCCAGATATAACAAACTGACCCTAGCACCCCGACACATAAACTACTGCAGCATAAATACTTGAGGCTGAGACAGGAGGGGTCAGGAGACACTGTGGCCCCGTCCGACGATACCCCCGGACCGGGCCAAACAGGAAGGATATAACCCCACCAACTTTGCCAAAGCACAGACCCCACACCACTAGAGGGATATCTTCAACCACCAACTTACCATCCTGAGACAAGGCCAGGTATAGCCCACAGCTGGTACTCTGTCTATAATGGAGTGGCCAGCACAGTCACCTGTTCTCAAACCTATTGAGCTGTTGTGGGAGCAGCTTGACCATCAAGACGTTCCCATCAAACCAATCCAACTTGTGGGAGGTGCTTCAGAAAGCATGGGGTGAAATTTCTTCAGATTACCTCAACAAATTGACAACTAGAATGCCAAAGGTCTGCAAGGCTGCAATTGCTGCAAATTGAGGATTCTTAGACGAAAGCAAAGTTTGAAGGACACAATTGTTATTTCAATTAAAAATTGTTATTTATAACCTTGTCAACTTCTTGGCTATATTTCCTATTCATTTTGCAACTAATTTAATGTACACTACCGGTCAAAAGTTTTAGAACACCTCATTCAAGGTTTTTCTTTATTTTTTATTATTTTCTACATTGTAGAATAATAGTGAAGACATCATAACTAAGAAATAACACACATGGAATCATTAATTAGATTGCACACAGGTGTACATTATTTAGCTAATTATGTGACTTCTGAAGGTAATTGGTTGCTTCCATGTCTTATTTAGGGGCTTCATAGCAAAGGGGGTGAATACATAATATACACGTACCACTTTTCCGCTTATTAAAATTTGTATTAAAACATTTTTGAACAAGTTATTTATTTTATTTCCCTTCATTTCACTTCACCAATTTGGACTATTATGAATATGTCCATTACATGATATTACAATAAAATCCACTTCAATTACATAGAGGTCCTGAATGGCAGGGAGCGTGCCCCCAGTGATGTACTGGGCCATTATACTCACTACACTCTGTAGCGCCTTAAGGTCTGCTGCCAAGCAGATGCCATACCAAGCATTGATGCAGCCAGTGAAGATGTCCTCAATGGTGCAGCTGTATAACTTTTTGAGGATCTGAGGACCCAGTCAAATCTTTTCAGCCTCCTGAGTGGGAAGAGGCGCTATCGTGCCCACTTTACGATTGTGTCTTTGGACCATGATAGGTACTTAGTGATGTGCAAACCGAGGAACTTGAAGCTCTCGACCAGTGTCGTGGATAATTGTTTCAGAAATATAATAATCTCAGAAGAACTTTGTGAATTCTATGTAGACTTTAATACAAGTTATTAAGAGCCGTGCTGGTCCGCGGAACAGCCGCCCCTTCTTAGCACTGGCTCTGCTTTTATACGTACATAGTATTTGTGTACATCACATATGTAAATAAAGTTACTCCCCCTTAGTTCGTCTGCCACCATTAAATTCCTATTCTGAGTTCTTTGCTTGTTTACACCCACGAACGCTCATATCTGCTTTTGGTTATAACGATGGCAGAACTCTTTCCATGTTCTAAAAATAATGTATGTATTGCATGCTTATGTTTTACGTGTTAGTCATCAGTTATCTTGCCTACATCTTTCTTCCTGTATTCTGCTGACCATAGCACGTTCAGCTGTCATGAATGCACGTATGGTCTTGGTTAATGTATTCTTTCAAAAATAGAGTATGGTCTGGGTGTCATATGGCCTGGGTATCATCTTCTCTTAATGTGCATGTCCTTGCTACTTCAGCCTAGCAGCCAAACCTATCTACATGTAATGCTGAGCTTTCCTCAATGGTTCGCTCCAACACCAGCTCCACTACAGTCCCGTCAATGTGAATGGGGGCGTGCTCGACCCTCCCTTTCCTGTAGTCCACAATCAACTCCTTTGTCTTGATCATGTTGAGGGAGAGATATTTGTCTTGGCACCACACTGCCAGGTCTCAGACCTCCTCCCTATAGGCTGTCTCATCGCCGTTGTGTTGTCGGCAACCTTAATGATGCTATTGGTGTGCAGCCATGGAGTCGTAGGTGAACAAGGAGTACAGGAGGGGATTAGGCATGCACCCCTGAGGGGGCCCGGTGTTGAAGGTCAACATGGCAGATTGCCTACCATCACCACCTGGGGGCGGCCCATCAGGAAGTCCAGGATCCAGTTGCAGAGGGTGTTGTTCAGTCCCAGGGTCCTTAGCTTAGTAATGAGCTTTGAGGGCACTATGCTGTTGAACGCTGAGCTGTAGTCAATGAACAGCATTCTCACATAGGTGTTCCTCTTGTCCGGGTGGGAAAGGGCAGTGTGGAGTGCAATAAAGATTGTGTCATCTGTGGATCTGTTGGGGTGGTACACAAATTGGAGTGGGTCCAGGGTGTCTGGGATGATGGTGTTGATGTGAGCCATGACCAGCCTTTCAAAGCAGTTCATGGCTACAGATGTGAGTGCTACAGGGCGATAGTCATTTAGACAGTCCCTGTGTCCCAGAATGCCAAGGTAACCGATGGTGGTCTGCTTGAATCATGTAGATATTACAGACTGGTTCAGGGAGAGTCTGAAAATGTCACTGAAGACACTTGCCAGCTGTTCAGTGCATGCTCTGAGTACACGTCCTGTTAATCCGTCTGGCCATGTGGCCTTACTCACATCTGCTATGGAGAGAGTGATCCCATAGTTGTCCGGAACAGCTGGTGATCTAATGCATGGTTCAATGTTGGTTGCCTCGAAGCGAACATAGAATGCGTTTAGCTCGTCTGGTAGGCTCACGTCACTGGGCAGCTCACGGCTGGGTTTCCATTTGTAATCCGTAATAGTTTGTAAGCCCTGCCACATCTGACAAGCGTCAGAGCCGGTGTATTAGGATTTGATCCTATTCCTG
Source organism: Oncorhynchus mykiss (assembly GCF_057628025.1). NCBI lineage: Eukaryota > Metazoa > Chordata > Actinopteri > Salmoniformes > Salmonidae > Oncorhynchus > Oncorhynchus mykiss. The sequence goes on from NC_143029.1 coordinate 8,461,447, forward strand.
TATTGACGCTTTGCCTGTTTGATGGTTTGTCAGAGGGTGTAGCGGGATTTCTTATGAGTCCAGATTAGTGTCCTGCTCCTTGAAAGCGGCAGCTCTAGCATTTAGCTCAGTGTGGATGTTGCCTGTAATCCATGGCTTCTGGTTGGGATATGTACGTACGGTCACTGTGGGGACGACATCGTTGATGCACTTATTAATGAAGCCGGTGACTGATGTGGTAAACTCCTCAATGGCACAGGATGTGTTACGATACAGGTATCCTGTGTGTATTTGTTGTCTCTCCTTCTGCCTTAGTCACAGGTGCCATTCATCAGTCGCTAATCTGAAGACACCTGCTCCGGCAAAACAGTCCTGTAGTTTGGCATCCGCTTCATCAGACCACTTCCGTATTGAGCACCTCACAGGTACTTCCTGTCTTAGTTTTTGCTAACAAGCAGGAATCAGGAGGATAGAGTTATGATCATATTTTCCAAAACAACAAGGCTCTGTGGAGAAGACAAAGTCCAAAAAGAAAGAAGATGCCCGACCCTCAACACCGCAACAGAAATGTACTGTTTTTCACAAGAATAAGCTTCTTTTGTTTTCAGCATCAACTCACTCTCGGGGCTGGCCAGTGTCTGAAACAGACAGAGTTCACACCACCCTCCACAGGGGGAGAGAAAAGCTCCTGTCACACCAGATACTGTTTTTGGCAAGATGGCTGCCAAGGGAGAAGGGAGGAGAACCCACTGACTCTCCGGCTGTCTCAATCTTCATGTCCTTGAGCTTGGAGTGAGATACTAACTGATACTGATGGAGAGTCAGTGACACTGCACCTGGAAGTAGGTTCTCTCACTTCTCAGTACTGTCTCGCCACACGCTGTGTCACCTTGGCCTCAGGCCTGAGGTCTGTCCTCGTCTCTCTGTCACCCGCAGCTGAGTCCGTCATCATCCGTCATCACCCACGTCAGTCAGTCAGGACTAAATAGATGCTTGGTTGCTACAGTATGGCTTTGGGTGGATAACACTGAGTCCATAACACTTTTATTTGGAAAATCAGCTGCAGACGATCTTCAGATATTCAACTATCTTCACGAATCAGCAACAACAAAAAAACGCATGATCCCAATTACAGCAAGGAAATGTATATTTTAGTGAGTTTTACCTGTGCACAACACAATATTTTAAAGCTTCGGAGGTTGAAGCCATTTCGTTTCTAACATTCCACTTTTTTTTCCCATCCTGTACTCATCCATCAATATATACAAATTGTGATGACATAAAATCGACCTTGTGGTTTTTTTTTAAAAGCTGCACCAACACCAGTTAAGTGTTATTCCTAAAATGAGACAATAGACAACCAGAATTCAATTAAAGATAATTGGGATGCGGGCGAGCCTCCCATTCCATGCCATCCGCCCACACTGTATCCAGCTCTGTCACTATCTATTGGTTGTAAACTAACTTGTCGTAGCTGTTGATAATGATGGTCCATTAGGTCCTCTAGGTAGTCTACATCATGGGCACTATACAATACTCTACACCTCCAGATAGTGTTGGTGAGATCACAGAACAAAAACACACAAAAACATGGACACATACACATTACCGCAACAACAAAAAATGTCATAAACCAACACACAACTCAGAAATCACCACGTGTCTTATGCTCATTTGCGGTGGCTATCCAAATGTGACATTTTAAGACTCAAATTGGCAATTTAAAACAAAACACGAGCGAGTCAGATACGCTTAGAGAATCTAACAGACGTGTTAATTAACTCTAACGATCTGGAATAACCTTCTGGAAAAAATAACACTAAAGATTCTTAATTAAACATTTCTCCTCCACTCACTGAATGCATTTGATTTATACTGTAGCCTTTGCCTAAACCTGGTATTTCTCTCCCCAGTTTATAACAAATGATCAATATACCCTGGATGATGAAAGGACTGTGATTTCTGAGTGTATGTCAAGGAATTGGCCCAATTATCGTAGTTTGCGATTGGATACTTCCATGAGTTTATAGATATTTTTCACCTTATTCATCACATTGTGAAAATACATATTTCACCTTGCAGCTCGTTCTGCCACTGAGTGTTTAGGCTACTATATAAACTGCAGAGGGAGAAACAACATGGGAACCTCGTTCTGCCACTGAGTGTTTAAGTAAGCTACTAATACAAACTGCAGAGGGAGAAACAACATGGGAACCTCGTTCTGCCACTGAGTGTTTAGGCTACTATACAAAATGCAGAGGGAGAAACAACATGGGAACCTCGTTCTGCCACTGAGTGTTTAGGCTACTAATACAAACTGCAGAGGGAGAAACAACATGGGAACCTCGTTCTGCCCCTGAGTGTTTAGGCTACTAATACAAACTGCAGAGGGAGAAACAACATGGAACCTCGTTCTGCCCCTGAGTGTTTAGGCTACTAATACAAACTGCAGAGGGAGAAACAACATGGGAACCTCGTTCTGCCCCTGAGTCATGTTGACTATGGGAAATGAAATTTGACCTCAAACTGCAGAGGGAGAAACAGGTAGTAGACATCTCTTACCTCGTTCTGCCCCTGACAGTGTTCTACATTGGAAATGGAACTTGATCTTAAACTTAAGCGGCAGTATAAACAAGATGGATGCTAGTGATTAGTTGCCTCACAGTGAAGAAGTGAGAGCCGTGACTGCAGGGGGTTTCTGTGTAGTGACAGCTGCTGAGGACAAGAAGGACAGCCGTGTGAAGAACAGACCCCCTGTAGTGAAAACAACAGAGACGGGGGGGATCTGTTTATCTGCTCTGATGCTGATCTCTTTGTGCTGATCTCTTTGTCTTGATTCCATTGCGATTGCTCTTCGTTCTCTCCATTCGCTGGAATTGCCATTTGTTAGAATTGCCATTTGCTGAAAATCTCATTGGTTGGTATTAGCATTCGTCAGGAATTGCCATTTGCTGAAAATCTCATTGGTTGGTATTAGCATTCGTCAGGAATTGCCATTTGCTGAAAATCTCATTGGTTGGTATTAGCATTCGTCAGGAATTGCCATTTGCTGAAAATCTCATTGGTTGGAATTAGCATTCGTCAGGAATTGCCATTTGCTGAAAATCTCATTGGTTGGTATTAGCATTCGTCAGGAATTGCCATTCGATTCCTTTACCCCAAATACAGCTCTCCCTACACCAACAAAAAAAAAGGTTGTGAAATAGCCCTAACTAGTCTTTGAAAATATCTGTAAGGTAAGAAATGCCCACATCCGCAGAGGGCTATTCAGTCAGTCAGTCAGTCAGTCAGTCAGTCAGTCGGTCAAGTGGCTTAATATCATATTTATGTGACTCTGTGTCACGACAGTCTATTTAGATACAGGTGTCATCTATTCCTCGTGTATTTTATAAAAATATACAGTGCCTTGCGAAAGTATTCGGCCCCCTTGAACTTTGCGACCTTTTGCCACATTTCAGGCAAACAAAGATATAAAACTGTATTTTTTTGTGAAGAATCAACAACAAGTGGGACACAATCATGAAGTGGAACAACATTTATTGGATATTTCAAACTTTTTTAACAAATCAAAAAATGAAAAATTGGGCGTGCAAAATTATTCAGCCCCCTTAAGTTAATACTTTGTAGCGCCACCTTTTGCTGCGATTACAGCTGTAAGTCGCTTGGGGTATGTCTCTATCAGTTTTGCACATCGAGAGACTGAAATTTTTTCCCATTCCTCCTTGCAAAACAGCTCGAGCTCAGTGAGGTTGGATGGAGAGCATTTGTGAACAGCAGTTTTCAGTTCTTTCCACAGATTCTCGATTGGATTCAGGTCTGGACTTTGACTTGGCCAGTCTAACACCTGGATATGTTTATTTTTGAACCATTCCATTGTAGATTTTGCTTTATGTTTTGGATCATTGTCTTGTTGGAAGACATATCTCCATCCCAGTCTCAGGTCTTTTGCAGACTCCATCAGGTTTTCTTCCAGAATGGTCCTGTATTTGGCTCCATCCATCTTCCCATCAATTTGAACCATCTTCCATGTCCCTGCTGAAGAAAAGCAGGCCCAAACCATGATTCTGCCACCACCATGTTTGACAGTGGGGATGGTGTGTTCAGCTGTGTTGCTTTTACGCCAAACATAACGTTTTGCATTGTTGCCAAAAAGTTCAATTTTGGTTTCATCTGTCCAGAGCACTTCCACATGTTTGGTGTGTCTCCCAGGTGGCTTGTGGCAAACTTTAAACAACACTTTTTATGGATATCTTTAAGAAATGGCTTTCTTCTTGCCACTCTTCCATAAAGGCCAGATTTGTGAAATATACGACTGATTGTTGTCCTATGGACAGAGTCTCCCACCTCAGCTGTAGATCTCTGCAGTTCATCCAGAGTGATCATGGGCCTCTTGGCTGCATCTCTGATCAGTCTTCTCCTTGTATGAGCTGAAAGTTTAGAGGGACGGCCAGGTCTTGGTAGATTTGCAGTGGTCTGATACTCCTTCCATTTCAATATTATCGCTTGCACAGTGCTCCTTGGGATGTTTCAAGCTTGGGAAATCTTTTTGTATCCAAATCCGGCTTTAAACTTCTTCACAACAGTATCTCGGACCTGCCTGGTGTGTTCCTTGTTCTTCATGATGCTCTCTGCGCTTTTAACGGACCTCTGAGACTATCACAGTGCAGGTGCATTTATACGGAGACTTGATTACACACAGGTGGATTGTATTTATCATCATTAGTCATTTAGGTCAACATTGGATCATTCAGAGATCCTCACTGAACTTCTGGAGAGAGTTTGCTGCACAGAAAGTAAAGGGGCTGAATAATTTTGCACGCCCAATTTTTCAGTTTTTGATTTGTTAAAAAAGTTTGAAATATCCAATAAATGTTGTTCCACTTCATGATTGTGTCCCACTTGTTGTTGATTCTTCACAAAAAAATACAGTTTTATATCTTTATGTTTGAAGCCTGAAATGTGGCAAAAGGTCACAAAGTTCAAGGGGGCCGAATACTTTCGCAAGGCACTGTATATATATTTAACTAGGCAAGTCGGTTAAGAACAAATTCTTATTTACAATGACAGCATACCCCGGCCAAACCAGGGCCAATTATGCACCGCCCTATGGTCCCATTCATGGCCAGATGTGATTCAGCCTGGATTTGAACCAGGGTGTCTGTAGTGACAGCTCTATGCAATGAGATGCAGTGCGCGACCACTGCGCGACTCCATAGACTTTCATTATGGGGTGATTACTCACGGACTGTAGATCGTTTGATTTTGAGGTGTGATGGTAGAGAACACTGCTGTGACTCGATCTGCCTCTCCTGTCCCTAAGGCAGAGGTATTCAAACTTTTTTTCGGCGGAGACACCATATCTTTTAGGCCAGAATATCTGGGGAAGCCCACCCCACCACAAATCTAATGACGCAACCTTAAAATCTGTACATTTAGATTTTCACAGATAACCTTTTATTTTTCCTCTTCGAAATGAAGAGAATCATACATTTACTCAACATTCCATTTTTCAAATTATCTTTCTCAATAACGTTTGTATATTGTCCCATGAAATAATCTGTGCTCTTAATTCTTGGTTGCCCCAAAACATTTTTTTTAATAAATAATTACATTTGAGACCCCACTGCAATTCTGTGGGGTCGCGACCCCGACTTTGAATACCTCTGCCCTAAAGCTTGTGCTTCACCAGCCAACCTTAATGTCTCCTTTCCTGGCGATCAGTACTCAAGTGTTTTGCGCTTCAAGGATCAGAAAGGGTCAATTAAAATTAATGTTTAACCGGGGTGTAATTAAAAATTGCCCCTGAAGCAGAGAGTGGAGAGCATGTCAGACTCTAGCGGGTACATGCACTTCCTGTCTGTCGACAGAATATCAGTATGAGTTAATGAATCTGAGTAAGCAGGAATATCAGTATTAGTTAATGAAATTCAGTAAGCAGGATCCTGTGTAGTTCAGTCACTGTGACATGCCACTGAATATTGTTCCTGGTTCACCCTTGTGGGCTCAGTACGCCAACTACAACTTGTATGCTTTATTCCTTCTTGCAAGAAAATAGTGCAAATGTTGCATTGGTACTGAGTATGGCCCAATGAATGTGTCTAAGGCTGCATTTAAACAGGCAGCCCAACTCTGATATTTTGCCACTAATTGGTCTTTTGACCAATAATTGGTCTGCCTGTGTAAACACAGCCAAACGACTGACAGAACCAATGTGTCTGTCCATTAATTAATAATAGATAGACAGCTAGTTCGGAGCTTTTCTTTTCCTGGAATGATTGGGCCTAACTCCTCTGGGTGGCTAGATAACTCACTGACCTCAAGACCTGGGAAGTTTGCTTGGCTTCAATCGTCAATGGGTGATAGAGCTAACATACCCAGTGACTGCTCTGGGCTCATTTCAATTTCAGTAGCTCTGATTGGATGGGGCAACTACTTCTCAGCTTCTTAGCCATTTGGAGAAAAAAAACTGTAAACACCTAAAATAAAATGTACACTTCATTTTTCGCCTACTTTTTAAAAGTTAAAAATCTGTATCACCTCGTGTGGATCCTTTTGGTCCTTTTAAGGACATTTTTGTTTTTGTTCCCTGTTACATTTTAACATTGGTAAAAAAAATAAAAAACAGCTAAAAAGCAGTTATGTCATGCAGTTGATGCAGAAACCATGCTCAATGTAAGGTTCTGTATTTATTTTCTTAGTCAACCTTGTGTTCTGTTTTGTTGTGTTCTGGAACGTAACCCTGTTTCGTTGTGTTCTGGAACGTAACCCTGTTTCGTTGTGTTCTGGAACGTAACCCTGTTTCGTTGTGTTCTGGAACGTAACCCTGTTTCGTTGTGTTCTGGAACGTAACCCTGTTTTGTTGTGTTCTGGAACGTAACCCTGTTTCGTTGTGTTCTGGAACGTAACCCTTTTTCTTTGTGTTATTAAACATAGCCCTGTCTTTCATTTTTGTTCATTGTTTTTACCTGTGTTAGTTACTCACCTGGTCTCATCAGCTCCTTATTTAGTTCAGTTCATTCTGTTTGTGTCTTTGTGAGGTATTGTTCGATTTGACTCTACTAAGCCTTTTCCCAGCTCGTTTGTGAGAACCGGTTATAGCCTTCAGTCCTAGTTTTAATTCACCTGCCTGTTTGCCTACCTGTGTATGACCCTTGCCTGCCTGGGTATGCTTGTAATCGTTAAGGACAAATTGGTTGGTGATTCCTGCCTTCTGCGAAGGTGAAATGAACACAAGCCGCGCTCAGCACATTAATCTACACCCTTTTCTCCCTGAGTATTCATTACACTCAAACACACTCTTTAGCATTAATCCGCACATAGTGCATTATTTTTCTCCCACTCATTGACCACTGACCTTCATAGCGATCAATACTAGCCCGAGTAAATGTTTATCTACAGTGCCTTCAGAAATTATTCATACCCCTTGACTTATTCCACATTTTGTGGAATTCAAAATTGATTAAATATATGTATTTTTGCAACCAACATTTTTGCCCATTCATTATTTTCTAAATTCTTCAAGCTCTGTCAAATTGGTTGTTGATCATTGCTAGACAACCATTTTCAGGTCTTGCCATAGATTGTCAAGTAGATTTAAGTAAAAACTGAAACTAGGCCACTCAGGAACATTCAATGTCGTCTTGGGAAGCAACTCCAATGTAGATTTGGCCTTGTGTTTTAGGTTATTGTCCTGCTGGAATTCATATCCTAGTCTGGTGGAAAGCAGACTGAACCAGGTTTTCTAGGATTCTGCCTGTGCTTAGCTCCATTCTGTTAGTTTTTTATACTGAACAGTCCTTAACGATTACAAGCATACCCATAACATGATGCAGCCCCTACTATGCTTGAAAATATGGAGAGTGGCACTCTAATGTGTTGAATTGGATTTTCCCCCAAACATAACACTTTCTATTCTGAACAAAAAGTGAATTGCTTTGCAAATGTGTTTGCAGTATTACTTTAGTGCCTTGTTGCAAACAGGATGCATATTTTTGAATGTTTGTATTCTGTACAGGCTTCCTTCTTTTCCCTCTATCAATTAGGTACTGTAAGTATTGTGGAGTAACTACAATGTTGTTGAGCCATCCTCTGTTTTCTCCCATCACAGCAACTGTTTTAAAGTCACCATTGGCCTCATGGTGAAATCCCTGAGTGGGTTCCTTGCTCTCTGGAAACTGAGTTAGGAAGGACGCCTGTATCTATGTAGTGACTGGGTGTATTGATACATCATCCAAAGTGTAATTAATAATTTCACCATGTTCAAAGGGATATTCAACGTCTGTCTTTAAAACATTTTTTTTTTTTTACTCATCTACCAATAGGTGCGAGGCACTGGAAAACCTTGTTGGTCTTTGTGGTTGAATATGTGTTTACCTTACAGATAATTGTACGTGTGGGGTACAGAGAAGGTAGTCATTCAAAAATCATGTCGTGGTGGTGGCACTTGCCTTGTCCATGCAAATTCAGCACATACAACATTCTAAAATAGAATAGTGTTATTTGACTTGTATCTTTTATGACACGCAAAGACCGAAATGGCAGGGACACTGTCTGCCGCAAAGAAAGGTTAGAAACTCACAGAGGAGGACGTCACACAGGTTGTACTCTACAAGATTGTGACGCTGCCTCTTTACGAACACAGATCGCAGAAAACACATAGGGGCGCACTGTTTTGATGAAATAGTTAAGACACACAGATGACTAGAAGGAGTCCGACCGCAATTGATTTGATTGTGACGAGCCGGGCTGAGACTTGCTGTGCTGTGTTAAAAATAAAAAATGGCCGCGGGGGACTGTGTGACAAGCACCCGCTGTCTCTATCTTCTCCCTGCTACAGCGACCACCACAGAACATCAGTGTGTATAGCGTTGTCTCTCTCTCCTCCCTGCTACAGCGACCACCACAGAACATCAGTGTGTATAGCGGTGTCCATGTTGCTGAAGCTGTAACATAATGACAGCCATTTCTGACTTACCGAAATCCCTTATTTATTTAGGAAAAACATTCCCTATTCCCTCAACCGTTGCTCTCTTTACGTAACACATGTATGCATCGTATGCAGGTGACCAATAGGGCCTCACCTATAGCATATCATAATCACATCAATAAATTGGTTATAGCTGTCATGTCTTTACTATCATTAAATTAAGACTTTTAGTTTTTTATCAAAGATTCTCTGTAATTAGCATTTCGTGATGAACTAATCAGGCAAATGTAATTAACTAGGAAGTCGGGGCACCAAGGAAAATATTCAGATTACAAAGTTAGAATTTTCCTAATATAACTTTTCAGATATTTGAATATGATCAATTAGTCTTTTTAATTAATGAATTATTTATTTTACCTCATTAGTCATCATCACGTTAGTCTCATTCCAAACGTCATACATGGTTGGTTATGTGCACGAACCCAGTCTTCACTATGAGTCATCCATACGTCAATTGTCTTAAATAATTTATTTACTAACTAAGTAATTCACAGAAATGCATAAACAAACAAACAAAGTAAATGTGGTTACAAGAAATGATAGGAGAATGTGCCCTAGTGGGCTAAACCGGCATGGCGGCTTGTTAGACAGAAGGGGGAGTGGGGGTCACCTGAGATAAGACAACACACAGTTGATAATTATAATAATTGAAATGCTAATCCTTTGCATATGAACGCTCACTAATTCGGGAACAATTGCAATCAATAGATATATTTACGCTCAGTGTGTCGTCGTGATCGCTGTTGAAAAGTTTGTTTCTTTTGAAGAATTGTCCGCCCTCTCTTCATTAAAAAGTCCAAAATCACATTACACAATTTTACAAACAGTATCATCCTCACTCATTCATCTTATACAACAATTAGATGTAAACCTCATATCTGAGGCTATTATATAAACAGCGTTATGGTACTGTGGCCGCACCGTCTCCCATGAGCTTCCCCACAAAATGGAACAAACGAACCAGTTCGTAGCTGGATTCTTCACCGATCTTTTTTTACCTTCTCCGGAACGTAAATGTTGTTCGGACCTCAAGTTCTGTGAGGTGGAAGAAATTCCTTTGTTCTCTATGAAAATTAACTCTGTCTCTTATACTGTGGCCATGAGGAGATTGTCTCCTCCAGGAGTTTACGACCTCTCTGACCACAGCAGCCTAGTTGTAGGAGACAGAGAGAGGGGGATGGTACTCGATGTACCCAAAGACGGCAACGTCATGACACAGCAAACTCTGACCACCTTAACACGTGACAGCAAAATGGATGCAGATGACGTGACAAATAAACTGGAAACTGGGGACTGTTTACTGGTCGTTCAGGAGGTAAAGGGCAAGTCAGATGTGTGGAATATATGTGACCAGTTGTGGAAAATACTGGCGATCAAGAAAAACAAGGTAAGGAGCCGGCGCTTCATGCATATTATGTCTCTGCCAAACAGGTGCTGTTAGATTCTAAAATACAGATGAAACCAAAATATAACTTTTTGGTAAAAACTCAACTCGTCGTGTTTGGAGGACAAAGAATGCTGAGTTGCATCCAAAGAACACCATACCTACTGTGAAGCATGGGGGTGGAAACATCATGCTTTGGGGCTGGTTTTCTGCAAAGGGACCAGGACGACTGATCCGTGTAAAGGAAAGACTGAATGGGGCCATGTATCGTGAGATTTTGAGTGAAAACATCCTTCCATCAGCAAGGGCATTGAAGATGAAATGTGGCTGGCTCTTTCAGCATGACAATTATCCCAAACACACCGCCCGGGCAATGAAGGAGTGGCTTCGTTAGAAGCATTACAAGGTCCTGGAGTGGCCTAGCCAGTCTCCAGATCTCAACCCCATAGAAAATATTTGGAGGGAGTTGAAAGTCTGTGTTGCCCAGCAACAGCCCCAAAACATCACTGCTCTAGAGGAGATCTGCATGGAGGAATGGGCCAAAATACCAGCAACAGTGTGTGAAAACTTTGTGAAGACTTACAGAAAACATTTGACCTCTGTCATTGCCAACATATAACAAAGTATTGAGATTAACTTTTGTTATTGACCAAATACTTATTTTCCACCATAATATGCAAATAAATTCATAAAAAATCCTACAATGTGATTTTCTGGATTTTTTTTCCTCATTTTGTCTGTCATAGTTGAAGTGTACCTATGATGAAAATGACATTACATTTTTTTAAGTGGGAGAACTTGCAGAATTGGTGGCTGACTAAATACTTTTTTGCTCCACTGTAAGTATTCAGACCCTTTAAAAACTCTGTCAGGTTGGTTGGGGAGCATAATTTTCATGTCTCTCCAGAGATCGGGTTCAAGTACCTGTTTTCACTGTCATTGTGGGGTATTGTGTCTATGAGGGAAGTTAAATAGTTAATCAATTTTAGAATAAGTAACAAACAAACGTAACAAAATGTGGAAAAATTCAAGTGGTCTGAATACTTACCGAATGCACTGTAAATATAACCATATACAATTTCAGTAGCACATGTCTTAGACTGATGGGCTGTGCCATCCCAACGGCCTCCACAATGGAGTCCACTCAGAAAGGCGCGAATCAGACAGGTGTCTTTTCTTTGCTACTGCTCGACTAAAGAAATATCGTTCGACCAACAGCCTATTGACCAAACAATCGACCAGTCGACTAAATGGGTTCAGCCCTGATCGACTCTGTGTGCATTAATAGTGTTTAAAATGACACTAACACGATTTTTGAATGACTACCTCATCTCTGTACCGCACACATACATAATAATTATATGTAAAGTAATTCAGTCGAGCAGTGAATTTCAAACAAATATTCAACCACAAAGACCAGGGAGGTTTTTCAATGCCTCGCAAACAAGGGCACCTATTGGTAGATGGCTAAAAAAAATAAAAAAATAAGAAGACATTGAATATCCCTTTAAGCATGGTGAAGTTATTAATTACACTTTGGGTGGTGTATCCAATACACCCAGTCACTACAAAGATACAGGCGTCCTTCTTAACTCAGTTGCCGGAGAGGAAGGAAACCGATCAGGGATTTCACCATGAGGCAAATGGTGACTTTAAAACAGTTAAATTGAGGATGGATCAACAACATGGTAGTTACTCTACAATACTAACCTAATTGACAGAGTAAAAATATTAAAAAACATGCATCCTGTTTGCAAAAAGTCTCTAAAGTAAAAAAATATGACAAAGCAATTAACTTTTTTGTCCTGAATACAATGTGCTATGTTTGGGGCAACTCCAACACATTACTCAGTGCCACTCTCCATAGATTTTTCTTCCATTTTGACATGACAGAGTATTTTGTGTAGATCGTTAAATCCATTTTAATCCCAGTTTGTAAAACAACAAAATGTGGAAAAAGTTAAAGGGTGTGAATACTTTCTGAAGGCACTGTACATTATTACAACACAATAATGTATTACCTAGGCCAACCCTGTTCCTGGAGAGAGACCCTCCTGAGTTGTAACTAACCTGATTAAATTTATCCACCAGCTAATTATTAGAATCAGGTGCACTAGATTAGGAACTATATATCTGTCGGACAGGAACATATAAATATTGGAGGTGGGAAATGAAGCTCTAAGCCCACTCTGCAAACAGATGTGCTAATATTTAAAAATCTGGATAAACCCCTGGTATAAATCACACTTTTGACTATTATTTAATAATGTGTCCGACTTGATACTGACTGTACCATAGGCCCTAACTCCTGTTGGCTGGGTTTTCTGTGCATTGGCAGGACAGAACAGCTATGTTCAGTAAGACGAGGGTTGGTGGTGTATGTCTATTTGCCAAGAACAGCTGGTGCGCGATGTCTAATATTAAGGAAGTCTCGAGGTATTGCTCGCCTGAAGTAGAGTACCTCATGATAAGCTGTAGACCACACTATCTACCAAGAGAGTTTTCATCCATATTTTTCGTAGCCATCTATTTACCACCACAGACCGATGCTGGCACTAAAAACGTACTAAATGAGCTGTATAAGACCATAAGCAAACAAGAAAATGCTCATCCGTAAGCGGCGCTCCTAGTGGCCAGATACTTTAATGCAGGCAAACTAAAATAGTGACGCCTCTAGCACAGAGATGCAGTGCCTTAGACCGTTGCAATTTATATTGACACCCCCCCCCCCCCTTTTTTTTTTGTTACACTGCTGCCACTCACTGCTGCATAGTCACTTTACCCCTATCTACATGTACAAATGACCTCAACTAACCTGTACCCCCTGCATATAGCCCCGTTTTGTATTTCTCTGTATCTATTATCTAAATTACACAATATATTCATAGCTGTCTTCTACCGACTTGCTTCCATGACTTCAGAGTTTAATTGCAATTATCTTTGCAGTGATTTATTGATGGCTAAGTCCCGCTACAGAGTCGCAGGGTGTTAATTGCTTTGATTAAAAAGGCGCAATTAAGAAGCATATTAGAGGTAGCCTTCCAAGGATACAGCTAGTTGGTTTAGTAGAAGGCTGTGGCTTTAGTGGTGCTGAGCGCTGCTTGGTTTAATAGAAGGCCAGGGCTTTAGTGGTGCTGAGCGCTGCTTGGTTTAATAGAAGGCCAGGGCTTTAGTGGTGCTGAGCACTGCCTGGTTTAATAGAAGGCCAGGGTTTTAGTGGTGCTGAGCACTGCTTGGTTTAATAGAAGGCCAGGGTTTTAGTGGTGCTGAGCGCTGCTTGGTTTAATAGAAGGCCAGGGTTTTAGTGGTGCTGAGCGCTGCTTGGTTTAATAGAAGGCCAGGGTTTTAGTGGTGCTGAGCGCTGCTTGGTTTAATAGAAGGCCAGGGTTTTAGTGGTGCTGAGGGCTGCCTGGTTTAATAGAAGGCCAGGGTTTTAGTGATGCTGAGCGCTGCTTGGTTTAATAGAAGGCCAGAGTTTTAGTGGTGCTGAGCGCTGCTTGGTTTAATAGAAGGTCAGGGTTTTAGTGGTGCTGAGCGCTGCTTGGTTTAATAGAAGGCCAGAGTTTTAGTGGTGCTGAGCGCTGCTTGGTTTAATAGAAGGCCAGGGTTTTAGTGGTGCTGAGCGCTGCTTGGTTTAATAGAAGGCCAGAGTTTTAGTGGTGCTGAGCGCTGCTTGGTTTAATAGAAGGCCAGGGTTTTAGTGGTGCTGAGCGCTGCTTGGTTTAATAGAAGGCCAGGGTTTTAGTGGTGCTGAGTGCTGCTTGGTTTAATAGAAGGCCAGGGCTTTAGTGGTGCTGAGCGCTGCTTCGTTTAATAGAAGGCCAGGGTTTTAGTGGTGCTGAGCGCTGCTTGGTTTAATAGAAGGCCAGGGCTTTAGTGGTGCCGTCGTCCCATTCTTGCAATAACCACCGCTCGAACAGAACTCTGACTTAACTCCCGGTTTACAAAATCTATGATCAGTAGGCTATTTACTCGGAAGGAAGGAAGGAAGGAAGGAAGGAGAAAAAGGAAGGGTGTATTATTAAAGTATTGTATTGTAGGTCCTGCCTCACTTTGTCTCAGAAAGACTGTTTAGCAGGGAGACCTGCTGCTGTACAATAACTTCAATGTGTCCCTCTCTCTCGACGACAGGCTTTGCTTACACAGAGGGTGCGGCCTGGTTAACGTGTGTGTGTGTGTGTGTGCGTGCGTGCGTGAGTGAGTGAGTGAGTGAGTGAGTGAGAGTGAGAGAGAGAGAGAGAGAAATCAGCCCAGGACTGAAGACATACACATAACAGGACATCACACCAGGCCTCCCAGTATGCTTCCCACTGAGGGGGATTACATTTTTTTTAAAGAATATATAGAAATAAATAGCTAAATGTTTTCTTGTCACATACACCGGATAGGTGCAGTGAAATGTGTTGTTTTACAGGTTCAGCCGTAGTAGTACAGCGCCCCTGGAGCTAATTAGGGTTAAGGACCTTGCTCAAGGGCACATCGACAGATTTTTCACCTTGGTTCCTGGGAAGGTCAGGGATATTTATGTCTCTAATCTATATACCTTTTAATGCTCATGGCTTCACAGCAGAGTCCTGTAACATATTGTTCCATCACTATCTACTGTTAAGTTATTTAGTGCATTACTTTTGACCAGAGCCCATAGAGCACTTTGTAGGGAATAGGATGCCATTTGGGACAAATGCTAAAACAGGCCACAAACAGAGGAGGTCAGAGCAGAGCAAGCTACAGGGCTGCCAGTCTGTCTTGACGGTGGGTCAGCACCACATCAAGACTTACAGCAGGGCAGAGCACCACACTTTACAGCAGGGTTACCCAACTGGAGGCCCGCGGGCCGAAATTGGCCCATATACAAGAGACACGTGATCATAAACAAGAGACACGTGATCGTATACAAGAGACACGTGATCATATACAAGAGACACGTGATCATAAACAAGAGACACGTGATCATATACAAGAGACACGTGATCGTATACAAGAGACACGTGATCGTATACAAGAGACACGTGATCGTATACAAGAGACACGTGATCGTATACAAGAGACACGTGATCGTATACAAGAGACACGTGATCGTATACAAGAGACACGTGATCGTATACAAGAGACACGTGAGCTTATTCATGAGACACGTGATCATGTTCAAGAGACACGTGATCGTATACAAGAGACACGTGATCGTATACAAGAGACACGTGATCGTATACAAGAGACACGTGATCGTATACAAGAGACACGTGATCGTATACAAGAGACACGTGAGCTTATTCATGAGACACGTGATCATGTTCAAGAGACACGTGATCGTATTCAAGAGACACGTGATCGTATACAAGAAACACGTGATCGTATACAAGAGACACGTGATCGTATACAAGAGACACGTGATCGTATACAAGAAACACGTGATCGTATACAAGAGACACGTGATCGTATACAAGAGACACGTGATCGTATACAAGAGACACGTGATCGTATACAAGAGACACGTGATCGTATACAAGAGACACGTGATCATATACAAGAGACACGTGATCGTATACAAGAGACACGTGATCGTATACAAGAGACACGTGATCGTATACAAGAGACACGTGATCATATACAAGAGACACGTGATCGTATACAAGAGACACGTGATCGTATACAAGAGACACGTGATCGTATACAAGAGACACGTGATCGTATACAAGAGACACGTGATCGTATACAAGAGACACGTGATCGTATACAAGAGACACGTGATCGTATACAAGAGACACGTGATCGTATACAAGAGACACGTGATCGTATACAAGAGACACGTGATCGTATACAAGAGACACGTGATCATATACAAGAGACACGTGATCATATACAAGAGACACGTGATCATATACAAGAGACACGTGATCATATACAAGAGACACGTGATCGTATACAAGAGACACGTGATCGTATACAAGAGACACGTGATCGTATACAAGAGACACGTGATCGTATACAAGAGACACGTGATCGTATACAAGAGACACGTGATCGTATACAAGAGACACGTGATCGTATACAAGAGACACGTGATCGTATACAAGAGACACGTGATCGTATACAAGAGACACGTGATCGTATACAAGAGACACGTGATCGTATACAAGAGACACGTGATCGTATACAAGAGACACGTGATCGTATACAAGAGACACGTGATCATATACAAGAGACACGTGATCGTATACAAGAGACACGTGATCGTATACAAGAGACACGTGATCGTATACAAGAGACACGTGAGCTTATTCATGAGACACGTGATCATGTTCAAGAGACACGTGATCGTATACAAGAGACACGTGATCGTATACAAGAGACACGTGATCGTATACAAGAGACACGTGATCGTATACAAGAGACACGTGATCGTATACAAGAGACACGTGATCATATACAAGAGACACGTGATCGTATACAAGAGACACGTGATCGTATACAAGAAACACGTGATCATATACAAGAGACACGTGATCGTATACAAGAGACACGTGATCGTATACAAGAGACACGTGATCATATACAAGAGACACGTGATCGTATACAAGAGACACGTGATCGTATACAAGAGACACGTGATCATATACAAGAGACACGTGATCGTATACAAGAGACACGTGATCGTATACAAGAGACACGTGATCGTATACAAGAGACACGTGAGCTTATTCATGAGACACGTGATCATGTTCAAGAGACACGTGATCGTATACAAGAGACACGTGATCGTATACAAGAGACACGTGATCGTATACAAGAGACACGTGATCGTATACAAGAGACACGTGATCGTATACAAGAGACACGTGATCGTATACAAGAGACACGTGATCATATACAAGAGACACGTGATCGTATACAAGAGACACGTGATCGTATACAAGAAACACGTGATCATATACAAGAGACACGTGATCGTATACAAGAGACACGTGATCGTATACAAGAGACACGTGATCATATACAAGAGACACGTGATCGTATACAAATGTAAGAAAGGTTTGAAATGATTAGGTTTTAGTCAAACAATATATCTGTTCGGGCATCTTGCAGTCAGTATGCAGTCTTCAAATTATTTGTAATTATAAACGAGCCCTGAGCCCTGAATGCTGGTTGGCTGACAGCCGTGTTATATCAGTCAGTATACCACGGGGTATGACATTTTTTATTTTTCCTACTCTTAATTACATTGGTAACCAGTTTATAATAGCAATAAGGCACCTTGGGGGTTTGTGGTATACGGCCAATATACCACGGCTAAGGGCTGTGTCCAGGCACTCCGTGTTGCGTCATGCGTAAGAACAGCCCTTAGCCGTGTTATATTGGCCACACCCCCTCTGGTCTTTTTGCTTAATTATGTTCCGGCCCCCTGACTATTTGCTCAATAAAAAAAAAATTGACTTGTGGCTATGTACAGTATGTACAGACCCAAGCCCGTGTAGATCACATGACGTACATTCAGCCATTTACTCGCACAGGCCCAACATTAAACTATTATCTGAATCGTCGTGTTTACATAGTTTTATGACGGTGAATCTGTATGTGAATCATACAGGTAACTGCCAAAATAAAGGAAACTCCAACATTGTGTCCTAATACGGTGTTATGTCAGAACAGCTTCAATGCACCTTGGCATATATTCTACAAGTTTCTGAAACTCTATTGGGTGCGACACCATTCTTCCACATGAAATTCCATCATTTTGGTGTTTCGTTGATTGTGGTGGAAAACACTGAAATTCCATGATTTTGGTGTTTTGTTGAGGGTGGTGGAAAACGCTGTTTAAGGCGCCGCTCCAGAATCTCAAGTATTCAATTGAGTTGAGATCTGGTGAGTGAGACGGCCGTGGCATTTGGCTTACGTCGTTTTCATGCTCATTAAACCAATCAGTGACCACTCGTGCCCTGTGGTTGGGGGCATTGTCACCCATAGCCGTGATATCTAAAATAATGGCCTGCCCATCATTTTCAAACATGACCCTAAGCATGATGGGATGTTAATTGCTTAATTAACTCCGGAACCACACCTCTGTGATAACACTACGACAGTGGCTTTGATATAAATAAATAACTAGGTGGATGTTTACATTTATCCTATTTCACACATATACAAGTGTGTATTATACATGTGTGAATTGGAAAAAAAATGTTTTGCATATCCCACTCTGCCTAACCAATTAGGGTTAAGTGCCTTGCTCAAGGGCACCTCGACAGACTTGTTACCTATTCGAACAGGCCACCTTTCGTTACCGACCCAACGCTCTTAACCGCTAGGCTACCTGCCGCCAAATCATATGCCAATTCATCTAAGATACATTTAATTCAAGTGAAAGAAACTGACCGATGCTTTGTTCAAGTCATGCAGAAACATCTGAGAGACAGAGACCGTGCAGGGAAGACTGTTTGGATGAAAAGGCGATGTGTCAAGGTGCAGTGGTGGAAAAAGTATTCAATTGTCATACTTGAGTAAAAGTAAAGATACCTTAGAATAGAAAATGACTCAAGTATATTTGAGCAATTCCATTTACTTTTGATACTAAAGTATATTTAAAACCAAATACTTTTAGACTTTTACTCAAGCAGTATTTTACTGGGTGACTTTCACTTAAGTATCAAAAGTAAAAGTATTCATATTAATGTCAAATTCATTATATTATGCAAACCAGACAGCACAATTTGATTGTGTTTTTTTTTTAAATTTACGGATAGCCAGGGGCACAATCCAACACTTAGACATTAATTTACAAACTAAGCATTTGTGTTTAGTGAGTCTGCCAGATCAGAGGCAGTAGGGATAACCAGGGATGTTCTCTTGATAAGTGTGTGAATTTGACAATTTTCCTGTCAAAATGTAAGAAGTACTTTTGGGTGTCAGGGGAAAATGTATGGAGCAAAAATTACATTATTTTCTTTAGGAATGTAGTAAAGTAAAAGTAAAATGTGGCAAGAATATTAATAGTAAAGTAAAGTACAGATAAGTACTGAAGTAGTACTTTAAAGTATTTCTTAAGTATTATTAAGTCTCAGCCCCCCCCCCCCCCCCCCCCCTCTGGAACTCTGACAGCACTGTCTCTCATCGCCTTGGCAGCTGTTGCCATGGTTCGGTCACCTGTCGGCTACGACGTCGCAGCGTGAGCCTCACAACAAACGGGATGCATTGTCCACACAGATCTCAGGTCTGTGACGCTGGTCTTACATCTCCACCGTGATGACGTTGTGGGGATCTGAAGCGTCAACTCAGCAGTTGCCTTATCAACGGATGAAGACGTTAGAGGGAAGAAAGGAAGGAGCGAAAGAAAACAAGTGAGCCAGGGAGAGATAGAGAGTGAAAGATGCTGGCCACCTGATCCAGTACCTGTCAATCCGACTCCTCATTTGTCCTGTCATGTCCAGTGTTGTAACAGATGACAAATATTGACCATTGGCAATGGATTGATTGGTAAAAAAAAAAAAAAACCTGCCTATTAGCCATCCGCATTGACTATATCAGCAATTCACCTAAACCCCGTCCCTCTTGGTTACAGTCGCAATCTTGGACAACATTAACCGGTGAAGCCCAATTCCCCTCACAATAATCTCAAACTGTGTTTCTAATTCACAATTCAATTTAAACACAGACTACTCCTTGCTAATCAGGAAAATATTGGGTATGTTGTGGTGGACTGTCATTACAATTACAATCTCGGGAACCTGGTCAAATTATGGTTGTAGTGTAGCAAGCCACTGAATGTCTCTGAATTCACTGTCAGCATGTAACCTATAACCACTTTTGGAGCTAACTAGTGCTCTCAACTAGTATCCTGAGGTCGACAGCAGATGGGAGTTGTATTCATAACATTGCTAACTTAGCTAGCTAACGTATTATGTTAAGTTATATTAAGTGGCTAGCTAGTTAGCGTTAGCAGCGTTTGGTGGTCAGTGAGTCTGAGAGCTAGCTAACCAGTTGAGCTCGAAAACAATGTAACAGAAGTATAATTTCAGATTTGAGGATCCGAAGTAGCAAATAACCCTGGTGACCTGTTTAAATTATTTTTCCATTTAAATATGTATATATATATTTTTAAACTGGTGTATCATACATAATCACTATCTATGTATTATTTATTTGACAAGACTTTATCAATAAATAGTGTACATTTATCAAATCGTGAGTTTCTTGACTACAAACACAATCACTTCTAGACGTCTTGACTCAAAGCAGAGACAGCCTCCGTTCCATGTGTAGTAACGACCTCTGGTGGCACCGTTAATTCAACACAAATGTGCCACTGTTTTGATCATTTCACACAATTTTTCGCGAACATGTGTGTAATGAAATAAGCCAAACCCCCCCCCCCCCCCCCCCCAACCCCATTTTAGAGAGACACGGCGCACCCCCATTCATCCTCCAGCAGGTGGTAGAGATGGAACGTGTGATGTCTTCAGCTTGATTTTGTTAGAACGGGAAGAAATTAAGATTTCCGGTGGTATATACACAGATGTTTTTTTTCACTCAACATGTAAAGTGTTGCTTCATGAGCTGAAATATAATATCCCTGAAATGTTCTATACACACAAAAAGCTTATTTCTCTCAAATGTTGTGCACACATTTGTTTACCTCCCACTTAGTGAGCATTTCTCCTTTGCCAAGATAATCCATCCACCTGAGGGGTGTGACATATAAAAAAACTGATTAAACAGCATAATCATTACACAGGTGCACCTTGTGCTGGGGACAATAAATGGCCACTCTAAAATGTGTAGTTTTGTCACACAACACAATGCCCCAGATGTCTCAAGTTGAGGGAGCGTGCAATTGGCATGCTGACTGCAGGAATGTCCATCAGAGCTGTTGCCAGATAATTTCATGTGAAATTCTCTACCAAAAATCCACCTCCAACATCGTTTTAGAGAATTTGTCAGTACGTCCGAACCGGCCTCACAACTGCAGACCACCTGTATGGCATTATGTGGGCGAGTGGTTTGCTGACGTCAACATTGTGAACCCGAGTGTCCCATGGTGGCGGTGGGGTTATGGTATGGGGAGGCATAAACTATGGACAACGAACACAATTGCATTTTATCGATAGCAATTAGTGCACAGAGATACCGTGACGGGATCCTGAGGCTCATTGACGTACTATTCATCTGTCGCCATCACCTCATGTTTCAGCATGATAATGCTCTGCCCCATGTCACAAGGATCTGTACACAATTCCTGGAAGCTGAAAATGTCCCAGTTCTTCCATGGCCTGCATACTCACCAGACATGTCACCCAATGAGCCTGTTTGGGATGCTCTGGATCGACGTGTATGACAGCGTGTTCCAGTACCCGCCAATATCCAGCAACCTCACACAGCCATTGAAGAGGAGTTGGAGAACATTCCCACAAGCCACAATGAACAGCCTGATCAACTCTATGCGAAGATGTGTCGCGCTGCATGAGACAAATGGTGGTCACACCAGATACTAACTGGTTTCTGATCCACGTCCCTAGCTCTTTAAGGTGTCTGTGACCAACAGATGCATATCTCTATTTCCAGTCATGTGAAATCCATAGATTAGGGCCCAATGAATTTATTTCAATTGATGGATTTATGACTGTAACTCAGTAAAATATTGCGTTTATATTTTTCTTTGGGGTGTGTGTGTGTATATATATATATATATATAATATAGGTGACCTGGAAAGTATATTTTTGTTGGCGTAATTAAGGTCAAGTGTACACAACACTGAGCTAGCAAACAATGTAACAAAAGTATAATTAGCGATTTGAAAAAGCCTCTAACAGGCTCTGCATTTCAGGAACCACAGTAGTCCAGGTGCACTGTTCAGTTGCCATTTAAATATGCGATTTACATGTGAGATTGACCAATGTGATGGACTCGACAACAGTTGCAATCCATTGGAGCGCTGCGATTGGTTGCCCAAGATTCTGGGGTGGGGCATAGCGAAGGGTGAATTATGCTTCTTTCTTTCCTTAATGTTTTTTTGACATGACCTTATTGATGCATAAATCACCTCAGTCAGTGTGTCTCATTGACGTAGAGACAAAAGCTCTGCTCTTCTGTTCCCCTCTCTTGACAATGTTTAGGGATAGAGGGTTAGGGAGAGAAGCTGTGCCTGAAAGACTGTTTGAAGGGAGGGTGAGGGAGGGAAGCTGTGCCTGAAAGACTGTTTGAAGGGAGGGTTAGGGAGAGAAGCTGTGCCTGAAAGACTGTTTGAAGGGAGGGTTAGGGAGAGAAGCTGTGCCTGAAAGACTGTTTGAAGGGAGGGTTAGGGAGAGAAGCTGTGCCTGAAAGACTGTTTGAAGGGAGGGTTAGGGAGAGAAGCTGTGCCTGAAAGACTGTTTGAAGGGAGGGTTAGGGAGAGAAGCTGTGACCTTGAGAATGATCTGCTATCTCTAGTCTACCTCACTCCGACTAGGGTAGCTGTGGATGACGGCAACATTATTATCTATTAGAACTTAAGCTAATTGATAAAACTAATTGGACAGACCAAACTTTTTTCTAACATTGAGTAAGACATGAGGAATCCAAATGAATAGTGAAAAGCTACCCACGGACCCCCGACAACAATCCCACCCTAACAACCAGTACACAGTATCAGTTCTCTATGTCCAACAGGTAGTATAGAGCTACGACTATAAATATAGTTTTTTTCTTCCTATGTAATGTATTCTCAGTGGATTTGGTAGAGGTTCTTTTTCCCCTCCTGTTCAGAGAAATGAGTCATTGAAGTTGTTATGTTTATGGCCCATCCTACATCCTGGTATTACCAGGTTCTGACCACTAGATGTGGTCCTAACCTGGTAACTACAGAAATGATTTCAGAACAATCCAACCAATGGTGGGTGTCATGGCTTGCGGAAATGACATGGAACGACCCTGATGCCTCCGTGGAACGAGGGTTACTAAACGAGTTTGGAAGTACTAATTATAAAACTACCATTGAAAGGAATCGATAGTCTGCTTTGATAAGACGTTCTACGATACATGGTCTTACTGCAAAACCAACCTTGTTTGGTGACCCCTAGTGACTGACTGGTTTGGTGACCCCTAGTGACGGACTGTTTGGTGACCCCTAGTGACGGACTGTTTGGTGACCCCTAGTGACGGACTGTTTGGTGACCCCTAGTGACTGACTGTTTGGTGACCCCTAGTGACTGACTGTTTGGTGACCCCTAGTGACTGACTGGTTTGGTGACCCCTAGTGACTGACTGTTTGGTGACCCCATTGACTGACTGGTTTGGTGACCCCTATTGACTGACTGTTTGGTGACCCCTAGTGACTGACTGTTTGGTGACCCCTAGTGACGGACTGGTTTGGTGACCCCTAGTGACTGACTGTTTGGTGACCCCTAGTGACTGACTGTTTGGTGACCCCATCTACTGACTGGTTTGGTGACACCTAGTGACTGACTGTTTGGTGACCCCATTGACTGACTGGTGACCCCTAGTGACTGACTATTTGGTGACCCCTAGTGACGGACTGTTTGGTGACCCCATTGACTGACTGGTTTGGTGACCCCTAGTGACTGACTGTTTGGTGACCCCATTGACTGACTGGTGACCCCTAGTGACTGACTGTTTGGTGACCCCTAGTGACTGACTGTTTGGTGACCCCATTGACTGACTGGTGACCCCTAGTGACTGACTGGTTTGGTGACCCCTAGTGACTGACTGTTTGGTGACCACATTGACTGACTGGTGACCACATTGACTGACTAGTGACCCCTAGTGACTGACTGGTTTGGTGACCCCTAGTGACTGACTGTTTGGTGACCACATTGACTGACTGGTGACCACATTGACTGACTGGTGACCCCTAGTGACTGACTGTTTGGTGACAGAACTGAATCAAATTGTACAATCTGGCCAGGTTGATATCAGTATTTTAATTTGGTAACATCGCTCAGTGTAAAATTGTAAAAGACTGAATCCAACGTACACTGTTGGATCCTTTAATGGACAAAATATATGTCAAATGTATGCATGCATGACTGAGTCACTTTGGATTCAATTCTGCTAAAAGGTAAATAACACTATAAATACTATGTAACTTAATAAAAAATATGTTTTTCTATCTAAATAAAAAAAATGACTATAGTAAGTGCCTATTAAGTAGCAAATAAAATAACAGGGTTGGCCATAACGGTTGACGACTTCATCTTAAATCACCCACTTTGTTTTGGGACCAGTCTCCCCTGTCCCAGGAGTCGATTAATGCTCACTTTTCTTCAGCACAAGAACTGTTCATGAAATGGGTTTCCATGGCCAAGCCTAAGATCACCATGTGCAATGCCAAGCGTCGGCTGGAGTGGTGTAAAAATCGCCGCCATTGAACTCTGGAGCAGTGGAAACGCGTTCTATGGAGTGATGAATCGCGCTTCACCATCTGGCAGTCCAACGGATTAATCTGGGTTTGGCGGATACCAAGAGAATGCTACCTGCCCCAATGCATAATGCCAACCGTAAAGTTTGGTGGAGGAGGAATACGTCTGGGGCTGTTTTTCGTGGTTCGGGCCCCTTTGTTCCAGTGAAGGGAAATCGTAATGCTACAGCATACAATGAATGACATTCTAGACGATTCTGTGCTTCCAACTTTGTGGCAACAGTTTGGGGAAAGCTCTTTCCTGTTTTAGTATGGCAATATATTGTATATGGTTGCAGGTGCAGTGTAATGTGTTGTTTTACAGGGTCAACCATAGTAGTACAGCACCCCTGGAGGTGCTCTAACCCAGTCATATATCATATTTTACTCCACTTCTCCTCAGGCAAGGCACGGAGCGCTGCTTATCTGAAAGACGCTAAGACAGATCGCTATAAATGGACAAAATCGTAAGATCAAATTTGTACGAAGGGCATTGTTGATTTATGATAGCCAATTATAGAATTTACTTTTCACAAATTAATTGTTGAGAGTTATCTCCCCCCCCCCCACTCCCATTTTACTGATTCCACATGTCAAAATCCCCGTTTTTTTTTCTGTCTCACTAACCAACCAACCCGGGGTCGCTTGATCGAGTGGCTGAAGGATTGGCGGCTGACTGGGGCTACAGATATGGGACTGTTAGCAGCATCAGAACTCTGTGAGCGACCGAGTGTTTAACTGTGTTTTGTATTTTTACTTATTCAACGTTAAAGGATAATGGTATTTCTACTCCTTTTGCCTTGTCAGACGCACGCACGCGCGCACACACACACACACACACACATACACACGGCTTTACCCTCAGAAAGGTTTCTGTGATTGGATAGGTGCTAGTTGCCATGGACAACAGAGATGTTTTTCATTGCATTGGTTACTTTATTCTTCTCCATCCTTCTTCCTGCCTCCTCAGAAAGAAACGCAGTTTCTCAAAGCTACTACATCCAAATGTTCATACAATTAGAGGTTCACTGTTTCTCTCTGTCGTTACGTGTTCGATAAATCTTGAACCGTGTTATTTCCTCAGTGTGTCATTTCTCATTTCTACTGTGGAAAGAAAGGTGTACAGGCAGGCAAGGAGACTCTGAAGCTTGGGAACCAATCCAAACGGAGCAACATTTACACAATGGTTACCTAGTTTTTGTACAACAAAGTAAATGTTTTGAACTGAAAATCCACAAAACTATCACTACTGTAGCTAGGCAATTATGCTCTTAACTAATCCCAAATCTAGAGCACTAAAGGGTGTCAAGGGACACCATGTTTGTGTGTGCATAGTTTCTCAAATTAAGGCACAATGGCACTTGATAAACAACTATAAATGGGCTCAAGACTGACCCTTGAGGGACGCATTTTTAAAATTCCTCATCTCACCAAGCAAATCATATTCAGACCAAGCTAGAACAGTTCTAATTCAATGAATTTAATTTATAGTTTCATCATTATCACCACCACAATACACATTCTAGCATCAATCTTATTTTGGTAATCAGTTAATATCTGGGTTATTACTGTCTTCGGTATTAATATCATGGCTTGTGCATTATTTGTGCATTCCATCACCCATCAAACTGAAACCCTACACATCAATGTCTCCACTCTGCCACATGACAAATTGTGCAACGGTTTTGGTGCTAAGCGAAGTGAAAAGGGCAACGTGTCATCATGACAAATCACATCAAAATATATATTTTTTTTTTGCGTTCGAAAGAGCATACGAGGTGTCACCGTGGCGGGTGACTTATCTTTTAGTGATCGGCAAAAGGACTTTACTCTCCATATAAAAATCCAAAACACCAAGTCCAATCATCGTCAGTCATCGTCTTCATCACATCAGTCTCTCCTCAGTAGTGGCTGGCCATTTCAATAGGTGCAACTGTATGATGGATACAATGGCAACAGAAGAGCTAAGTGGAGCTAGTTTTCAGGTTTCATTAAGGTTCAAGTGAAGTTAGTCTCTCAGATACAGTGTCCTCTCTACCCAGATGGTGTTGTAGGGTAGCTGGGTCGTGTCCTGGTGTTCTCTCTACCCAGATGGTGTTGTAGGGTAGTGTCCTGGTGTCCTCTCTACCCAGATGGTGTTGTAGGGTAGCTGGGTAGTGTCCTGGTGTCCTCTCTACCCAGATGGTGTTGTAGGGTAGCTGGGTCGTGTCCTGGTGTCCTCTCTACCCAGATGGTGTTGTAGGGTAGCTGGGTCGTGTCCTGATGTCCTCTCTACACAGATAGTGTTGTAGGGTAGTGTCCTGATGTCCTCTCTACACAGATAGTGTTGTAGGGTCGTGTCCTGGTGTCCTCTCTACACAGATAGTGTTGTAGGGTAGCTGGGTTGTGTCCTGATGTCCTCTCTACACAGATAGTGTTGTAGGGTAGCTGGGTCGTGTCCTGATGTCCTCTCTACACAGATAGTGTTGTAGAGTAGTGTCCTGGTGTCCTCTCTACACAGATAGTGTTGTAGGGTAGTGTCCTGATGTCCTCTCTACACAGATAGTGTTGTAGGGTAGTGTCCTGATGTCCTCTCTACAAAGATAGTGTTGTAGAGTAGTGTCCTGATGTCCTCTCTACACAGATAGTGTTGTAGGGTAGCTGGGTCGTGTCCTGATGTTCTCTCTACACAGATAGTGTTGTAGGGTAGCTGGGTCGTGTCCTGATATCCTCTCTACACAGATAGTGTTGTAGGGTAGCTGGGTCGTGTCCTGATGTCCTCTCTATACAGATAGTGTTGTAGAGTAGTGTCCTGGTGTCCTCTCTACACAGATAGTGTTGTAGGATAGTGTCCTGATGTCCTCTCTACACAGATAGTGTTGTAGGGTAGTGTCCTGGTGTCCTCTCTACACAGATAGTGTTGTAGAGTAGTGTCCTGATGTCCTCTCTACACAGATAGTGTTGTAGGGGTGTCCTGGTGTCCTCTCTACACAGATAGTGTTGTCTATCCATTAAAGTTCATTGACGTGAGTAAGAAGTCTGTCTCAGATAAGGTGTAGGGTTGTGAGTAGGTAGACGTGTCTCTCAAATACAGATAGTGTTGTTTTATGGTAGCTGGGTAATGTAGTGTTAGGTGTCCTGTCTACCCAGGTAGGGTTGTAGGGTAGCTGGGTAATGTAGTGTTAGGTGTCCTCTCTACCCAAGCAGGTCCTCATACTGTTTCCTGAAACAGTCCCCAGCAGGGAAGAAGTCCCAGCATCTCTCCTGGTACATCTTCCACACATACGACTCCTGTTGAGGGAAACAACGCAGTACGATAAAGGGTTTAATGAGTGAGAAGGTGTTTCTCGATGACCTGTGACCTGTTTTCATATGATAAAGAGAAGTGTTATTGTACGTACCTGACCCGTGTGTTCAGTCTCGTCCTTGTTGATGAGGTACATCAGGAAGAAGCTGCACAAGGACAAAAGCAGTGTCAGAGGAGGCCAGATTGATCAAAAAATATTAACTCAGACATTCATCCAGAGCCTCCTTGGTTAAGCACATCTAATTCAATTCAAACGAGAGCCTTTTAATGGAGCAGCTCTGGTCATATGTGCTTGAACAACATCCTCATGTCAGTTATGTACTCACAGGTAGTTGGCCAGGTTGTGCTCTTGTAAGGTGTGGGTCTCAAAGCCGTGGGGTGTCGTGTCAAAGTAGTCGTTTCCAATTCCACAGATGAAGCATTTAGTCTACAAGAGGATGGAATGTGTTAATCAGATACATTCCCCTTCCTTAACATATTAGCGTTTATTCAAGAGGATAAAATGTTCTGTTGTGAAGAATATGGAATCGTGTCAATGACTTAACAACAACAGAATAACATTGCTGTTTCCTAACATTGATACAGTAGGTTCTAGGTGAGACCAGGTGAACTCTCACCTCCAGACCAGGTGAACTCTCACCTCCAGACCAGGTGAACTCTCACCTCCAGACCAGGTGAACTCTCACCTCCAGACCAGGTGAACTCTCACCTCCAGACCAGGTGAACTCTTACCTCCAGACCAGGTGAACTCTTACCTCCAGACCAGGTGAACTCTTACCTCCATATCCTCCTTCACCTGCTCCTGCTGGTCTCTCAGTTCCCCAAACGCATCAATAATCAAACCTGGAGTATTGAATAAGACAGCATTTTAACTTCACATTTATTACACAGGAAAGCCTAGTCCTCTCGGCTGTTGTTTTAAACAGCAAGAAGCCAAATACAAATGGTTCCCAACCTGGGGTTCTGGTACCCCGGGGGTACCAATCCTATCCACAGGGGGTATTTGGGAAGACTCGTATGACTCATATCGTATGGAAAAACAATGTGATCGGAGGTACGGTAACCAAACAAGGATGAGAACCAGCGGCCTAGTAGATAACGTACCCTGGATGATGGCCAGGAGGATGACGATGACGAAGAAGAAGAAGGTAATGTCGAAGAGGATACGCCACAGCTCGTAGGGGTCTCCGGCCGGGTCCTCGAGCTCATCACCGATACCACCGCCGGCCCTCACCCCCGCGTACAGGTGGAACAGATAGCACTGAGCAGGATATATAGGAGGAACAGATAGCACTGAGCAGAATATACAGGTGGAACAGATAGCACTGAGCAGGATATACAGGAGGAACAGATAGCACTGAGCAGGATATACAGGAGGAACAGATAGCACTGAGCAGGATATACAGGATGAGCAGATAGCACTGAGCAGGATATACAGGAGGAACAGAGGAACAGATAGCACTGAGCAGGATATACAGGAGGAACAGAGGATCAGATAGCACTGAGCAGGATATACAGGAGGAACAGAGGATCAGATAGCACTGAGCAGGGTATACAGGAGGAACAGAGGATCAGATAGCACTGAGCAGGATATACAGGAAGAACAGATAGCACTGAGCAGGATATACAGGAGGAACAGATAGCACTGAGGAGGATATACAGGAGGATCAGATAGCACTGAGCAGGATATACAGGAAGAACAGATAGCACTGAGCAAGATATACAGGAGGAACAGAGGATCAGATAGCACTGAGCAGGATATACAGGAAGAACAGATAGCACTGAGCAGGATATACAGGAAGAACAGATAGCACTGAGCAGGATATACAGGAGGAACAGAGGATCAGATAGCACTGAGCAGGATATACAGGAAGAACAGATAGCACTGAGCAGGATATACAGGAAGAACAGATAGCACTGAGCAGGATATACAGGAGGAACAGATAGCACTGAGCAGGATATACAGGAGGAACAGATAGCACTGAGCAGGATATACAGGAAGAACAGATAGCACTGAGCAAGATATACAGGAGGAACAGATAGCACTGAGCAGGATATACAGGAGGAACAGAGGAACAGATAGCACTGAGCATGATATACAGGAGGAACAGATAGCACTGAGGAGGATAAACAGGAGGAACAGATAGCACTGAGCAGGATATACAGGAGGAACAGATAGCACTGAGCAGGATATACAGGAGGAACAGATAGCACTGAGCAGGATATAGAGGAGGAGCAGATAGCACTGAGCAGGATATACAGGAGGAGCAGATAGCACTGAGCAGGATATAGAGGAGGAGCAGATAGCACTGAGCAGGATATACAGGAGGAGCAGATAGCACTGAGCAGGATATACAGGAGGAGCAGATATCACTGAGCAGGATATACTGGAGGAACAGATAGCACTGAGCAGGATATACAGGAGGAACAGATAGCACTGAGCAGGATATACAGGAGGAACAGAGGATCAGATAGCACTGAGCAGGATATACTGGAGGAACAGATAGCACTGAGCAGGATATACAGGAGGAACATATAGCACTGAGCAGGATATACAGGAGGAACAGAGGATCAGATAGCACTGAGCAGGATATACAGGAGGAGCAGATAGCACTGAGCAGGATATACAGGAGGAGCAGATAGCACTGAGCAGGATATACAGGAGGAACAGATAGCACTGAGCAGGATATACAGGAGGAACAGATAGCACTGAGCAGGATATACTGGAGGAACAGATAGCACTGAGCAGGATATACAGGAGGAGCAGATAGCACTGAGCAGGATATACAGGAGGAACAGATAGCACTGAGCAGGATATACTGGAGGAACAGATAGCACTGAGCAGGATATACAGGAGGAGCAGATAGCACTGAGCAGGATATACAGGAGGAACAGATAGCACTGAGCAGGATATACTGGAGGAACAGATAGCACTGAGCAGGATATACAGGAGGAACAGATAGCACTGAGCAGGATATACAGGAGGAACAGATAGCACTGAGCAGGATATACTGGAGGAACAGATAGCACTGAGCAGGATATACAGGAGGAACAGATAGCACTGAGCAGTATGTGTAGCAGTTTTTGGATTCCTTCCTACAACATGTTCTGTGAGTTGTGGAATTAACTCCAACCAAGCCATCTATTAGTGGCTGTGTATGGATGTGTATGACTGACTGATACGTGCTATGACACAGTATCAATACTACTTTGTTGAGTCATCTACTAGCAGTGAGTAGAGGGGTGTGTTTGTGCAGACTTACAGTCATCATGTCGTCACACTTCATATCAGGTGCGTCCTCGTCCTCGCTCTTGTTGTAGAACTTCCTGAAGAAGTTGAAGGCCACCACAGTATACAGATACACCACCACCGCCAACAGACCTACGGTCAGCACCAACTGTAGAGAGAGAGAGAGAGAGAGACAGAGAGAGGGAGAGACAGGGAGAGACAGAGAGAGACAGAGAGAGAGAGACAGAGAGAGAGAGACAGAGAGAGAGACAGAGAGAGAGACAGAGAGAGAGACAGAGAGAGAGACAGAGAGAGAGACAGAGAGAGAGACAGAGAGAGAGACAGAGAGAGAGACAGAGAGAGACAGAGAGAGACAGGGAGAGGGAGCGACAGGGAGAGACAGAGAGAGAGACAGAGAGAGAGACAGAGAGAGAGAGAGACAGAGAGAGAGACAGAGAGAGAGAGAGACAGAGAGAGAGAGAGAGAGAGAGAGAGAGACAGAGAGAGAGAGAGAGAGAGGGAGAGACAGAGGGAGAGACAGAGGGAGAGACAGAGGGAGAGAGACAGAAGGAGAGAGACAGAGGGAGAGAGAGAGAGAGAGAGACACAGAGGGAGACAGAGGGAGAGACAGAGGGAGAGAGGACATTCATATTCACCGTGTTCTCTACATACAGAAATGTAGTGTGTTGAGCAGGGGTTGGAACCGGTTCAGGGAACAGAACCAAAAAATATAATTTTGTTTTTAGAGGAACGGAAGCATAATCGGTATAGAATGTGATCTCTGGTGTTCCTGAACAGAACCAGTATTTTATTATCTTGAGAACCCATTAATAATATTATTTTTAGTTCACAAAATATTCCTAATGTCTAGTATATCATTGTGTAATTTGGTTAAGTTACAATGTTAGTCATAGTCTCAACACATTCCAGTTCACCACGTCATGATGTTCAGCGCTTCAAGGCAAGTATCCCTCCGCTCTCTCATCTCGCTCCTGCACTTATCTGACCAATCAAGTATATTATCAACTATCTTACCTGGTCTGAAGCTGCTCTAGCGTCGCTAATTTGTTGAGTAAATTTCACAGGTTTTTAAAGAAATCACGAAAGGGAACTATATGAAAAAATATTTTTGGGCTCGAACTGGTTCAGAACTTTTAAAAACATTTTTTATGGAACAATAGGAACATTACTTAGGTTCCAAACCTTGGTGTTGAGATCTTGGTAAAATAAAATAAACAAAACTTTACTTGACTTGACTAGAATGAGGATATCAACCTTTCGTAATCAGCAACCAGACATGGGTCAAATTTAAAATGTAATTTGTATCTCTATGCATTCAAATTGCCATTGATAAAATGCCATTGTGTTTCGTTGTCTGTAGCTAAGGCCTGCCCATACCATAACCCCACCGCCACCATGGGGCACTCTGTTCACAATGTTGACATCAGCAAACCGCTCACCCACACAACGCCATACAGTTGTGAGGCCGGTTGGACGCACTGACAAATTCTCTGTAATGACTTTGAAGTCTCACAGTAGAAAAATGAACATTAAATTATCTGGCAACAGCTCTGGAGGACATTCCTGCAGTCAGCATGTCAATTGCACGCTCCCTCAAAATGTGTGACATCTGTGGTATTGTGTTGTGTAACAAAATGACACATTTTAGAGTGGCCTTTTATTGTGTCCAGCGCAAGGTGCACCTGTGTAACGATCATGATGTTTAATTAGCTTCTTGATATGCCACACCTGTCAGGTAGATGCATTATATAGGGAGGATAAATGCTCACTCAGGGATGTAAACAAATTTGTGCACCAAATTTGAGAAATAAGTTTTTATTTTGTATTTCAGCTCATGAAACATGGGACCAACACTTTACATGTTGTGTTTACATATATTTTTTCAGTGTATGAGATGCGCTCGATTTAGCTTGGAGTTTTTCGAAAGTACAGGTATTTGACATGTATTTGACCCAGATCTGAAAGCACCCTATTGCCCCATGTGTCTGTCTGGGAGGATCTTCCTTCCTTCTCATCACTAAAGTGATATAACTGCTTTCCCATGTGTTTTCAGATCATTGCAGACAAAGGGAGAGGAGGCGACTTTAGACTATTGAGATGTCCCCTGATCTACAGTCTAGTGGTTCAAATGTCTATGTGATTGGTGGTGTTATTGCCCCATGTGTCTGTCTGGGAGGATCTTCCTTCCTTCTCATCACTAAAGTGATATAACTGTTTTCAGATCATTGCAGACAAAAGGAGAGGAGGCGACTTTAGACTATTGAGATGTCCCCGGATCTACAGTCTAGTGGTTCAAATGTCTATGTGTCTGGTGGTGTTATTGCCACGTGCCTGTTTTCCGTTGTGAGTGACGGAAGACAGGATGGTCCGGAGGGTCTTGAAGCCCATGGCGATGTCCAGCAGATGGGCAGCGAAGAAGAAGTTGTTATAGTGCCCCAGGATGGACATGGTGGCGTACCAGATCAGGTACAGGAACGACTGACATGACAGAACAAGGAAATGTGAAGCTCAGTCCGTACACTTCATCAGTCTAAAAATCTACTTGAAATCCTTCGTCCTTTCACCTTTGTGTTTGCCGTTTGGAAGGGACTGGATAGGTGTAAGCAGTATGGTGAGGGCTCCAGCAAGCCTCCTGATGGCCTCCGGGTGGTTTGACCATACTGCTTACACCTATCCAGAGCCCTACTGCCAGCCACAAACACTGAAAGGGGAGGGGCTAGGTTGACAGTTTGGCTTTACTGAGGGAGTAAACACTTACGTTGTCAGTCAGCACCACTCCCATTTTCCAGATGTGGTACTTGGTGTCGATAGAGCTCAACCTACCATAGGGAAACAGACAGAGGTTTCTTAGCTGGGAAACAGACAGAGATTTCTTAGGTGGGAAACAGACAGAGGTTTCTTAGCTGGGAAACAGACAGAGGTTTCTTAGCTGGGAAACAGACAGAGGTTTCTTAGCTGGGAAACAGACAGAGGTTTCTTAGCTGGGAAACAGACAGAGGTTTCTTAGCTGGGAAACAGACAGAAGTTTCTTAGCTGGGAAACAGACAGAGGTTTCTTAGCTGGGAAACAGACAGAGGTTTCTTAGCTGGGAAACAGACAGAGGTTTCTTAGCTGGGAAACAGACAGAGGTTTCTTAGCTGGGAAACAGACAGAGGTTTCTTAGCTGGGAAACAGACAGAGGTTTCTTAGGTGGGAAACAGACAGAGATTTCTTAGGTGGGAAACAGACAGAGGTTTCTTAGCTGGGAAACAGACAGAGGTTTCTTAGCTGGGAAACAGACAGAGGTTTCTTAGGTGGGAAACAGACAGAGGTTTCTTAGCTGGGAAACAGACAGAGGTTTCTTAGCTGGGAAACAGACAGAGGTTTCTTAGCTGGGAAACAGACAGAGGTTTCTTAGCTGGGAAACAGACAGAGGTTTCTTAGCTGGGAAACAGACAGAGGTTTCTTAGCTGGGAAACAGACAGAGGTTTCTTAGCTGGGAAACAGACAGAGGTATCATCATGTATTTTACTGTGTTGATATGAGAGGATTACTTTCTCACCAGCGCTTAACTAAACTGAGGTACTATGTCTATCACTATGTTTATTAGCTATGTGTTTTATTGGTGATGCATCAGCCTGCATTCACATTATTAAGAGTTTTGTTAGGATGATGTGAGAAGTGTGGATTGTCTCACCAGGATACAAGAGAAGCCGCCTCCACCACGGTCTCCTGAGTAGGGTCGAAGTCCAGGGCGCTCTTATCCAGACCCAACAGCTCAGCTATCCGCTCAGCTCCGTACAGGTCTCCATACTTATTAATGACCTGTAACCAGACGAAAACAGGTCTCCATACTAATTAATGACCTATAGACAGACACATACAGGTCTCCAGACTAATTAATGACCTATAGACAGACACATACAGGTCTCCATACTAATTAATGACCTATAGACAGACACATACAGGTCTCCATACTAATTAATGACCTATAGACAGACACATACAGGTCTCCAGACTAATTAATGACCTATAGACAGACACATACAGGTCTCCATACTAATTAATGACCTATAGACAGACACATACAGGTCTCCAGACTAATTAATGACCTATAGACAGACACATACAGGTCTCCATACTTATTAATGACCTGTAACCAGACAAAAACAGGTCTCCAGACTAATTAATGACCTATAGACAGACACATACAGGTCTCCATACTTATTAATGACCTATAGACAGACACATACAGGTCTCCAGACTAATTAATGACCTATAGACAGACACATACAGGTCTCCAGACTAATTAATGACCTATAGACAGACACATACAGGTCTCCATACTAATTAATGACCTATAGACAGACACATACAGGTCTCCAGACTAATTAATGACCTATAGACAGACACATACAGGTCTCCAGACTAATTAATGACCTATAGACAGACAAAACAAGGTCCCCAGACTAATTAATGACCTATAGACAGACAAATCAAGGTCTCCAGACTAATTAATGACCTATAGACAGACACATACAGGTCTCCAGACTAATTAATGACCTATAGACAGACACATACAGTTCTCCAGACTAATTAATGACCTACAGACAGACACATACAGGTCTCCAGACTAATTAATGACCTATAGACAGACACATACAGGTCTCCAGACTAATTAATGACCTATAGACAGACACATACAGGTCTCCAGACTAATTAATGACCTATAGACAGACACATACAGGTCTCCAGACTAATTAATGACCTATAGACAGACACATACAGGTCTCCAGACTAATTAATTACCTATAGACAGACACATACAGGTCTCCAGACTAATTAATGACCTATAGACAGACACATACAGGTCTCCAGACTAATTAATGACCTATAGACAGACACATACAGGTCTCCAGACTAATTAATGACCTATAGACAGACACATACAGGTCTCCAGACTAATTAATGACCTACAGACAGACACATACAGGTCTCCAGACTAATTAATGACCTATAGACAGACACATACAGGTCTCCAGACTAATTAATGACCTATAGACAGACACATACAGGTCTCCAGACTAATTAATGACCTATAGACAGACACATACAGGTCTCCAGACTAATTAATGACCTACAGACAGACACATACAGGTCTCCAGACTAATTAATGACCTATAGACAGACACATACAGGTCTCCAGACTAATTAATGACCTATAGACAGACACATACAGGTCTCCAGACTAATTAATGACCTATAGACAGACACATACAGGTCTCCAGACTAATTAATGACCTATAGACAGACACATACAGGTCTCCAGACTAATTAATGACCTATAGACAGACACATACAGGGAAAGACATACGGTTTGTGTTTATAAGATTTGTTATACTACACTATGACATTATACTGTGTAGAACTTGTGTAGAATTCTGTGTGAATAACATTACTATTCTACATGTTTATATTAGTTTTGAAATCCCACCTACCTTTCGTTTGATAAACTTGTCCCAGTAATTATTGGGGAAGGACCTTGAGAAAAATAAGATAGACATGGTGTCAGTCGTTCAATGTCCCTC
Organism: Oncorhynchus mykiss; assembly: GCF_057628025.1. Lineage (NCBI taxonomy): Eukaryota > Metazoa > Chordata > Actinopteri > Salmoniformes > Salmonidae > Oncorhynchus > Oncorhynchus mykiss. Next base: position 8,498,283 of record NC_143029.1, read on the forward strand.
CAATTCTATTGGGAACTTCCATCTGAAGCTGGTGACTTGTTCAACTGACTTTACACAGTGGTTGACTTGGGCAGGAGTTTCCGGGAACTGAGTACCGGCACCTCACATGTTCTACCGCTTGAGTTCCTGCACTTCTCATAGAATCTCAGCTCAAAAGTATTGTGGAGCTCCCGCACCTAAATATAAACAGTACCGGCACCTGTTTCAGTCCAAGTCAGGCACTGAGTGTACCTCCGTGGTAATGACTCACGGTGTGTTGATGACGAGGCGGTCCCACTGTCCTGTGATGTCATCGTCTGCCGGCTGCTCTGTGATGTAGAGACCTTCAAACTCCAAGAGCCTGGCGATCCCTTTCTCTCGCTTAAACACCACCAGAGGCACCTGGGAGGGAAATGGACGACAGAGAGAGAAAAAAGGGGAGAGAGGAGAAAAATTTAGGAAGAAGATCATTAGAATACAACGACGGACCGAGACAAACGGGTAGGCAGACGGACAGAAAGATGTTGCGAAACGATGTGATCGGGTGCTGATTGATTAAATGATTGGAATCACCTTGAGAAAGTAGTAGCCAATCAAACAGAGGACAGAGAGGGCGGTGTGGAACACAGCAAGGAAACACAGTGTAGGAGCCATGTAGCCTGTACTCTCCTCCAGGACAAAGTACTCCTCACCACCTTCATCATCATCATCAGAACTAGTCCAGGAGTCATCCTCATCAGCAGTCACCTGAGGGCAGACGACCCCACGGAGAAAATGTGTTTTTATTTCTATGAAAAACTGCACAATGGTCAAATCGCAGCAAACACACAACCAGCTCACAACGTTGTCTCAAAGTTGACTCCAAGTGGTCATCCAGGCAGCCAGGTCGTTCAAGATTGATGTCAAAATTGGACATCTGTCTCACGTCCTGATGACGTCGGGGAATGCCTTCACAACCACTATCAAGTAGGCTTGGTTTTTGCTAGTGTGTTGTGGATAGGCGTAAACCCATGACTCTGGATCAGAAGGTTGTGTGTTCGATCCCAGTTGTGGGTTTTGACTCTATCCCTAACCTGAACCCTCACCTTAACCATTAATAACCCTATCCCTAACCTTAACCCTTACCTTAACCATTAATAACCCTATCTCAAACCTTAACCCTTACCTTAACCATTAATAACCCTATCTCAAACCTTAACCCTTACCTTAACCATTCATAACCCTATCCCTAACCTTAACCCTTACCTTAACCATTCATAACCCTATCCAAACCTTAACCATTAATAACCCTATCCCTAACCTTAACCCTTACCTTAACCATTAATAACCCTATCCCTAACCTGAACCCTTACCTTAACCATTCATAACCCTTACCTTAACCATTCATAACCCTAGCCAAACCTTAACCCTCACCTTAACCATTCATAACCCTATCCCTAACCTTAACCCTTACCTTACCCATTCATTACCCTATCCAAACCTTAACCATTCATAACCCTATCCAAACCTTAACCATTCATAACCCTATCCAAACCTTAACCCTTACCTTAACCATTCATTACCCTATCCAAACCTTAACCCTTACCTTAACCATTCATAATAAGTGACTAAACTTAACCCTTACCTTCAAAATGTGTCATTTTGAAGAAATTGAATGATAAAGATCAGCGGGAGCAACAAAAACACTTCTAAATTTGACGTTTGGAGAACGTGGATGAACGTCTAATTCAGCAGTGAGGCTATGAGCTTGTCACATACAAGAGCCTGGTTATTGCTAAAGAACTGTCACCGTATGGTGGGAAAGAAAACACCTCATCTCTCCATCAACGCAATAACTATTAGCAACTTGTAGAAAAGAGAGCAAGAAAACATTAAAGGTCATAATAAATTACCCTGTAGAACAGTAGAATGAAGTTGATGGCAAACGCCACAAACAGAGCCAGGAAACGCATGTTGTAGAAGTTCCGAGCCAACGTGTTCTGGAACACATGGAACACAAAGTTAGACATTCAGTCATGATAATACATTTAGTCATTATCATTTAAAGCAGTCTTCTGAGGTGAGCGTGACTGCAATGAAGACAACGTGGAAGGTCACTGTTGACAGCAGGTGGCAGGCAGAAAAGCTATTTCTGGAGAGAGATTACCCGCGCCCAATACACGTAAATGTAGAACAAACACAATGTCTGATGTATTACCAGCATCTTGGCCTGGTAGATCTCCAGCCCAGCAAAGAAGCTGGCAAAGAAGGAAGTAGGAGCATCCTTTGATTGGCCGTTTCTGGACTTGGGGGCGGGCTTCTCTTGAGCCACTTCCTCTTTAGGCTCCTCCTCCTTGGCCTTGTCTTCCTTCTCCTTCTTCTCTGTGCTGTGAGAACACAAGATGGCCGCCGATCTGTTATCGATCTGACACCAGCACATAGCTCTGACAACTGTTAGAGAGCTGAAATCCCAACACAACACAACACACCACACCACACACTACAACACAACACACCACAACACAACACACTACAACACACCACACCACACACTACAACACACTACAACACAACACACTACAACACAACACACCACAACACAACACACTACAACACAACACACCACAACACACCACAACACAACACACAACACACTACAACACAACACACCACAACACAAAACAACACACCACAACACAACACAAAACACCACAACACTACACACCACAACACAACACACCACAACACTACACACCACAACACTACACACCACAACACACCACAACACTACACACCACAACACAACACACAACAACACAACACACAACACACTACAACACAACACACTACAACACAACACACCACAACACAACACACTACAACACAACACACCACAACACACCACAACACAACACACAACACACTACAACACAACACACCACAACACAAAACAACACACCACAACACAACACAAAACACCACAACACTACACACCACAACACAACACACCACAACACTACACACCACAACACTACACACCACAACACACCACAACACTACACACCACAACACAACACACAACAACACAACACTACAACACACAACACACAACACAAACACAGCACACAGCACAACACAAACACAGCACACAACACAGTCTTTCGTTTCATTCAATTATTTTCATTTTAAAAAAGTATTATCAATTCAAATCAAACTCTTATTTAAAATAACAAACTGTCAAGATACGAGCAACCGAGCACAGGATTGGAATGTATGTTTTAAATACACTATAAATCAAGTTGATTTTAACATGCCATTCATGTTACATAGCTGAAGTAAACATACACAGACAGATAAATAAATGTATAGACTACTCACTCTGCTTTCTCTGGTTCCGACTCTTTAGTTTCTTTAACAGCCTTCTACATGAGACAGACAACAGATGATTAGAGAGGATCAGTCTTCTACATGAGACAGACAACAGATGATTAGAGAGGATCAGTCTTCTACATGAGACAGACAACAGATGATTAGAGAGGATCAGTCTTCTACATGAGACAGACAACAGATGATTAGAGAGGATCAGTCTTCTACATGAGACAGACAACAGATGATTAGAGAGGATCAGTCTTCTACATGAGACAGACAACAGATGATTAGAGAGGATCAGTCTTCTACATGAGACAGACAACAGATGATTAGAGAGAATCAGTCTTCTACATGAGACAGACAACATATGATGAGAGAGGTACAGTCTTCTACATGAGACAGACAACATATGATTAGAGAGGCTCAGTCTTCTACATGAGACAGACAACATATGATTAGAGCGGATCAGTCTTCTACATGAGACAGACAACAGATGATTAGAGAGGATCAGTCTTCTACATGAGACAGACAACATATGATTAGAGAGGATCAGTCTTCTACATGAGACAGACAACAGATGATTAGAGAGGATCAGTCTTCTACATGAGACAGACAACAGGAGGTTAGAGAGGTTCAGTCTTCTACATGAGACAGACAACAGAAGGATAGAGACGATCAGTCTTCTACATGAGACAGACAACAGATGGTTAGAGAGTATCAGTCTTCTACATGAGACAGACAACAGATGATTAGAGAGGATCAGTCTACTACATGAGACAGACAACAGAAGGATAGAGAGGATTAGTCTTCTACATGAGACAGACAACAGAAGGATAGAGAGGATCAGTCTTCTACATGAGACAGACAACAGATGATTATAGAGGTTCAGTCTTCTACATGAGACAGACAACAGGAGGTTAGAGAGGTTCAGTCTTCTACATGAGACAGACAACAAAGGATAGAGAGTATCAGTCTTCTACATGAGACAGACAACAGATGATTAGAGAGGATCAGTCTTCTACATGAGACAGACAACAGATGATTAGAGAGGATCAGTCTACTACATGAGACAGACAACAGAAGGATAGAGAGGATTAGTCTTCTACATGAGACAGACAACAGAAGGATAGAGAGGATCAGTCTTCTACATGAGACAGACAACAGAAGGATAGAGAGGATCAGTCTTCAACATGAGACAGACAACAGATGGTTAGAGAGGATCAGTCTTCTACATGAGACAGACAACAGAAGGATAGAGAGGATCAGTCTTCTACATGAGACAGACAACAGAAGGATAGAGAGGTTCAGTCTTCTACATGAGACAGACAACAGAAGGATAGAGAGGGTTCAGTCTTCTACATGAGACAGACAACAGAAGGATAGAGAGGATCAGTCTTCTACATGAGACAGACAACAGAAGGTTAGAGGTATAATTATTAGTGACAACACCCATGTGAAACACGCCCTACTGAGAACTAGTAGGCTATACAGAAGCCATCGTAAATCAACATTGTATATGATATCTTCTGGTTGTCTAAAGTGTTATAAGCTGCACAAACCATTGTATTTAATTTCTTATTTTTTTATCCTAAGGTTTAACAGATATACATTGCTCACCTTCTTCTCCACAGTGGCGGTGGGCTCAGGAGTCTCAGAGACGTCTCCCAGTCCAGGATCAACGTGTTTTAACCCTTCCCCTTTCTTTGGTGTGGGATTAATCATCTGCATTAAGATGTCCTGCTCTGCCTTGTCTGACGGTTTGATGGCCTGGTCTGTCCCGCCCGACACAGAATCACCAACCTCGGCCTTCTCCATCTCCAACACATCGCCGTGGATACCAAACTGGGTGGGGTCGGGCATGTTACCCAAGATGTCTGTCACCTTCATGTTCTTGGCTCCTTCAAATCAAATCAAACTTTATTTAAAGTGCATTTAAAAACATTGCAACACACTTATGCGTAGCCAAAAAACAATAATGTGAAAGAGAAAAAATAAATGAAATAGGCAAAATAGGAAATAATAATTAAAAGAACATAAAAAAAAGATCCCACCTTCGACGAGCCCGCCTCCGAACATGGACGACCAGATGAGGTGGAAGAATCCGAAGATGAGACTGTAGATCCCCTTGAAGAACCCTGTGAAGAGCGTCCAGAAGAAGGAGAAGAACCCAACGGTCATCTCCTTCAAGCTCAGCTTCTTGGTCTTCTTGAACTGCTTCTTGAGGATCTTGAAGGTCAGCATCTGTCTGAAGTTGGAGATCTTCTTCTTGGCGGAGATGCAGGCCATGGTGAAAGCCGAGGAAGCTTCCAGCTCGCTATTCTCCTCTTCCTCTGCAAGCTCTTCTAACAAGTTGTGCACCTCCTCCTCTTCCTCTTCCTGGCGCTCCACCACGTCGGGCTCCGAGATCTGAGATGCCAGCTGCATCTCAAAGATGGTGTCTTCGCAGAAGTTCACAAACATCTCCATCTTCTCGCTTTCTCCCCCCTCGTTGACCACATCAAAGATGAACTGTCTCTTGGACTCTTTGACCTGTGGCTTCTCCCATTGTGTACGACTGGACTCGCTGATCTCAAAATAGACCCTCTCGATGCGCTTCCCTCCGCCCATGATCTCGATGCGGCCCAGGTACGGTTCGAAGTAGTTCAGCACGCTCTCAGCTGGTTCCAGGAATGTGGCCAAACGGGGATCGTGAGGCATGTGCTCAGAGAGGTTGGTGAGCAGCACGGCTACGTTGAAGCCGATGTCTTTGGCCGGCTCGTGGAACCGCTCCACAAACTCCTCGTAGTTGAACATGTCGTTTTCGTCGGCCTCGGTGCAGGAGAGGAGGAACTCAATCTCCGACTGGGTGTACTGCTTCTGGTTCTCCATGGACTTCTGGAAATCTTTTTTGGAGATGACCCCCTTGTTCTCGGGGTCGTACTCTCTGAAGTTGTCAGAGGTGGTCAGGTCCTTGATCTTGAGGAACATGTCGAAGAACTTGAGGATCATCTCGACGTTGCTGGAGGACTCCACCAGAGTGTCTACCATCTGCTTTCCAATCGTTCCATTCACCACGTTGCCTAGGAGACATCACATAAGACTGGGAATCAATGTCATGTCATATTTACATTCTTACTTACTTGAATTTACATTCTTACTTTACTTTACATTCTTACTTTAACTTCTTCGAGATAGGGGGCGCTCTTTTAATTTTTGGATAAAAAACGTTCCCGTTTTAAACAAGATATTTTGTCACGAAAAGATGCATATAATTGACAGCTTTGGAAAGAAAATACTCTGACGTTTCCAAAACTGCAAAGATATTATCTGTGAGTGCCCCAGAACTAATGCTACAGGCGAAACCAAGATGAAGTTTCATACAGGAAATGCCCCAGATTCTGAAGGCGCTGTGTTCCAATGTCTCCTTATATGGCTGTGAATGCACCAGGAATGAGCCTGCCCTTTCTGTCGTTTCTCCAAGGTGTCTGCAGCATTATGACGTATTTGTAGGCATATCATTGGAAGATTGACCATAAGAGACTACATTTACCAGGTGTCCGCCCGGTGTCCTCTGTCAAAATGATTGCGTAATCTCTAGGTCCATGCGCGTTCCATTTCTTCAGAAGAGAAAGTCAACTGCCACGAAGGATTTATCATCGATAGATATGTGAAAAACACCTTGAGGATTGATTCTAAACATCGTTTGCCATGTTTCTGTCGATATTATGGAGTTAATTTGGAAAAAAGTTTGCGTTTTAATGACTTAATGTTTTTTCTTATTTTTTTATTTTTCTTACCCAAACGTGATGAAGAAAACGGAGCGATTTGTCAACACAAATAATATTTTTGTAAAAACTGAACATTTGCTATCTAACTGAGAGTCTCCTCATTGAAAACATCTGAAGTTCTTCAAAGGTAAATGATTTTATTTGAATGCTTTTCTGGTTTTTGTCTGGAAAATGTTGCATGCTGAATGCCAGGGATAATCCTATGCTAGGCTATCAATACTGTTACACAAATGCTTGTTTAGCTATGGTTCAAAAGCATATTTTGAAAATCTGAGATGACAGTGTTAACAAAAGGCTAAGCTTGAGAGCAAATAGATTTATTTCATTTCATTTGCGATTTTCATGAATAGTTAACGTTGCGTTATGCTAATGAGCTTGCGGATAGATTTACACAATCCTGGATACAGGTTTTTTTCGTAGCTAAACGTGACGCAGAAAACGGAGCGATTTGTCCTAAACAAATAATCTTTCAGGAAAAACTGAACATTTGCTATCTAACTGAGAGTCTCCTCATTGAAAACATCCGAAGTTCTTCAAAGGTAAATGATTTTATTTGAATGCTTTTCTGGTTTTTGTGAAAATGTTGCCTGCTGAATGCTAACGCTAAATGCTACGCTAAATGCTACGCTAGCTATCAATACTGTTACACAAATGCTTGTTTTGCTATGGTTGAGAAGCATATTTTGAAAATCTGAGATGACAGTGTTGTTAACAAAAGGCTAAGCTTGAGAGCTAGCATATTAATTTCATTTGCGATTTTCATGAATAGTTAACGTTGCGTTATGGTAATAAGCTTGAGGCTGTAGTCACGATCCCGGATCCGGGATGGCTCGACGCAAGAAGTTAATTTACATTCTTACTTTACTTCACATTCTTACTTTAATTTACATTCTTACTTTACATTCTTACTTTACTTTACATTCTTACTTACTTTAATTTACATTCTTACTTACTTTAATTTACATTCTTACTTGACTTTACATTTTTACTAACTTGAATTTACATTCTTACTTTACTTTACATTTTACTTACTTTAATTTACAATCTTACTTTACTTTACATTCTTACTCACTTTAATTTACATTCTTACTCACTTTAATTTACATTCTTACTTTACTTTACATTCTTACTTACTTTACTTTACATTCTTACTTACTTTAATTTACATTCTTACTTACTTTAATTTACATTCTTACTTACTTTCCTTTACATTCTTACTCACTTTAATTTACATTCTTACTTTACTTTACATTCTTACTTACTTTACTTACAAACTTACTCTTACTTTCTTCCTTGTTCATATTCACACAATCAAATCAAATTGTATTGGTCACATACACATGGTTAGCAGAGGTTAATGCGAGTGTAGAGAAATGCTTGTGCTTCCAGTTCCGACAGTGCAGCAGTATCTAACAAGTGATATCTAACAGTTTCACAACATTTACCCAATACACACAAATCCAATTTCACAACCTATACCCAATACACACAAATCCAATTCCACAACCTATACCCAATACACACAAATCCAATTTCACAACCTATACCCAATACACACAAATCCAATTTCACAACCTATACCCAATACACACAAATCCAATGCTTGTGTGGTGACCGTAACCTACAACGTCTAAAGTCCTATTTGAGTGAATCTGTAGTAGGTTCTTACCCTCGAGCAGTGACAGCATCATCACCACCATGTCTTGCTGAAGATCCATCAACTCCTTGAGCAGCTCAATCTGACACGAGTCCTAAAGGAGCACCAGCCGTCAGAAGAACTCCATTAACACTATACTACGATTCATTTATTAGTATGAATTACTATTTATTCATTTGTATTATTTAGTACTTAATAATAAAATAAATAAATCATAATACAATGTATTTATAAAGCATTTTTCAATCTCAATAACGCGTACAATACAAAGTTGGCGTGCATTAAAAATACCAAAACAAAACAAAATCATTCAACACAGATGAATTTCATAATCTAATGTTAGAGGGATTTTACAGGCCTAATCTATGAAGACAGCATCCGCATTCCTCTGGACGACAGAACGAAAAGCTAAATCTACTATTGAGCGCAACTATTACTACAAGCCAGAATAAACTAGGATATATATTAGACTAGATTTTTTACAACAGACCATTTCACTGAGACGTGGACAGTTCTAAACAGTGTCACAATGGTCAGACAGTTCTAAACAGTGTCACAATGGTCAGACAGTTCTAAACGGTGTCACAATGGTCAGACAGTTCCAAACGGTGTCACAATGGTCAGACAGTTCTAAACAGTGTCACAATGGTCAGACAGTTCTAAACAGTGTCACAATGGTCAGACAGTTCTAAACAGTGTCACAATGGTCAGACAGTTCTAAACGGTGTCACAATGGTCAGACAGTTCTAAACGGTGTCACAATGGTCAGACAGTTCTAAACGGTGTCACAATGGTCAGACAGTTCTAAACAGTGTCACAATGGTCAGACAGTTCTAAACAGTGTCACAATGGTCAGACAGTTCTAAACAGTGTCACAATGGTCAGACAGTTCTAAACAGTGTCACAATGGTCAGACAGTTCTAAACAGTGTCACAATGGTCAGACAGTTCTAAACAGTGTCACAATGGTCAGACAGTTCTAAACAGTGTCACAATGGTCAGACAGTTCTAAACAGTGTCACAATGGTCAGACAGTTCTAAACAGTGTCACAATGGTCAGACAGTTCTAAACAGTGTCACAATGGTCAGACAGTTCTAAACGGTGTCACAATGGTCAGACAGTTCTAAACAGTGTCACAATGGTCAGACAGTTCTAAACGGTGTCACAATGGTCAGACAGTTCTAAACAGTGTCACAATGGTCAGACAGTTCTAAACAGTGTCACAATGGTCAGACAGTTCTAAACAGTGTCACAATGGTCAGACAGTTCTAAACAGTGTCACAATGGTCAGACAGTTCTAAACAGTGTCACAATGGTCAGACAGTTCTAAACAGTGTCACAATGGTCAGACAGTTCTAAACGGTGTCACAATGGTCAGACAGTTCTAAACAGTGTCACAATGGTCAGAGAACAGTAGTCAAAGACAGTAGACAAGTGGTGGTTAAACCCCTTTACATTGTAATGTCCTTACATAGTTGACTGTGTAACTGTGTTCATGGTTATTGGGGTAAAGCTCCTGCTGAAACGCCCCAATTCTTGCAGGATATAGGCATTAATACATACCGTTTTTAAATGTTAATACACATTTAAACCTTAATTTACCATATAAGTAAACCTTAACAACCTTTACCAGACTAGGTGAGTGAGAACATATTCTCATTTACAGCAATGAACTGGGGAAAAATTGCTTTACATCTAATGACCTGCTTATTGATGTTGAGGATGTTTGGTGCGGTCCTGTGTAGGTGAATCCTATACTCTTTGAGGCTATTTAAGTGTAGTAGTAAGTAAGCCTTGAGCTACAACGGCCCCCAGGGCAGGAACCAATCTCCTGTTTCTGTAGTGAGAGGCAGCTTGATGTACAAGTACATCCCCTGAATAATCTATTGAAATGTGAGTGATTTTTAAAAGATCAGTGACTGATTGGAGAGGCGATGGAGACGACAGTGAGCGTTGACTGACAGGAAGCAGAGGGACACTGCTGCCTATAGATTGACACTGACTGCAACTCCAGGACAGCAGGGTAGCTCGCAGGACGCTGGACTGGGCCAGTAGTTTACAGTTTTATTTTACTCACTTTACTGGAATGGTTGGTGCAGCACTGAGGACACCTAGTTACCTGGGACAGCTTCATCTGCATGTTGGCAAACACATGCAGGAATCCCACCACTGCATCCCACAGTCTGCTGTGGGCCAGACTCTGCTGGTTCCCAATACATGGCCCCTGGGAAGGGCAGATGGGGAGAGAGGAAGGTGGGAGGAGGGGGAGAGGGAGGGAGGGAAGAAGAGAGGAAGGGGAGAGAAAGGGGGAGAGGGAGGGAGGGAAGAAGAGAGGAAGGGGAGAGAAAGGGGGAGGGAGGGAGGGAGGGAGGGAGGGAGGGAGGGAGGGAGGGAGGGAGGGAGGGAGGGAGAGAGGAAGGGGAGAGAAAGGGGGAGGGGGGGAGGGATGGAAGAAGAGAAGAAAGGGAGAGAAAGGGGGAGAGGGAAGAAGAGAGGAAGGGGAGAGAAAGGGGGAGGAGGGGGGAGAGGTAGGGAGGGAGGGAGGGAGGGAGGGAGGGAGGGAGGGAGGGAGAGAGAGAGGAAGGGGAGAGAAAGGGGGAGGGGGGGAGGGAGGGAAGAAGAGAAGAAAGGGAGAGAAAGGGGGAGAGGGAAGAAGAGAGGAAGGGGAGAGAAAGGGGGAGGAGGGGGGAGAGGTAGGGAGGGAGGGAGGGAGGGAGGGAGGGAGGGAGGGAGGGAGGGAGGGAGGGAGGGAGACAATAATCAAATACAAAAAGGACACAAAAATAGAGTGAATATTTATAAAGATCACACCAATAAAAAACATGTCAGTAAGTATCATAAAATAAAAAAATATCACGTTTGAGACGAAAGAGTGAATATAGGCTAAATGTAGAAACTCAATAAAAACACAAGGGGACAGGTCTTACCTGGATGTACTCAGTGAGTGAGTTGAAGATCTGCTTCGCGACAGCTAAGGCTTTGGAGAAGTTGACCTGCCCTGCCTCGTCGATAATGTCTTTCCCAGAATAATACCAGTAGAAGTCACTGATAGATTCCTACAGAGAAGGATTTTACTATGTCAATGTGTTGGTGAAAACATGTCACATTCTCCTTTTTAGTGAGTGGTAGTGTGTGTGCGTGTGTGTGTGTGTGTGTGTGTGGGTGTGTGTGTTTGTGGGGGGGGGGGGGGTTACAAGGACAAAATATCAGAATGTGTGTTTATAAATATGGTTTATGTCGTGAAGACAAAATACCTGAATGTGTGTGTGTGTTTGTGGTTTAGGGAGACAAAATACCTGAATGTGTGTGTGTGTTTGTGGTTTAGGGAGACAAAATACCTGAATGTGTGTGTGTGTTTGTGGTTTAGGGAGACAAAATAGCTGAATGTGTGTGTGTGAGTGTGTATCACCTGAAGGCGCAGCAGGTAGTCCACTGTGCTGATGATAATGTTGACAGTCAACGTGTTTCCTGTTTGTGTTCTCAGGAAGTTTTGGAAATCTGTGAAGAACAAATTTAGATTTTGGGATAATGTGGCTAATTGGATAATTGTGATAATGTGGAGTGTAGGAGCCTGGTTGTGAGCAACCTATCATGAGTTATGGTTAAGTTAGCTAACATGGAAATGGTACTTTCACCACCTAAACGAAAGAGCGATCAGATAATTTTGTGATTACATTTTTTTTTACATCTGGTCCAAATTGATACCAAAAAAATAAATAAAATCACATTTGTTTTAATAGCCATTTATACAAGTTCTCACCCCCATTGTGCCCCTCACAGAGCAGTTGCAAAAACCGGAAGAGATCTTTGGTGAAGTCATCATTCGTCAGAACTTTGGAACCTTGGGGAGGGGACAGAAGTAGGTGAAGACTGCTCTCCAAAACAACAAGAAAAACAATGGCCGAATCCTACCTTGAGATCCGTGAGCAACTAGAGTTTACATGATATAGGCGAAAGTCTGAGTTAGGCTCGTGGATGTCAAGTTGGGATCGTGCCCTTGCTCACTCGGCACCCATCACTCTCAGACAGGCACGTGGCAAGCACAGATACAGAGTCTGTGTTGATCACAAACACTTTCGGACACGTTCAGAAGTCCAGGGACTTCAGATAACAGCTGCATCCAAAGTGCTACTTTTTGAAAAATGCTCTGAAATGAATTACAATTGAAATGAATATGGTGAAACACCAGGACATTTCAGGAAGCTGGGGAATAGCCAGATAACTTTCACATATACCCTACAGTCTTAGAACAAGACAACACATGGTAGGGAATGTTTTTTTTTTTTAAGAATCAGAACAGAAAGGTGGAACACTAGAATTAGAATCAGAACAGAAAGGTGGAACACTAGAATTAGAATCAGCAAGCGATTCCATTCCCGAGTACTTGACAAATGTGGGAAGAACTGAATTCCATTTCTAAAGCAGCAGATATCATCCATGTGAAAGTTAAACATGACACCAGCTTTGTGAAATAGGCCCCAAGTCCAAAGCACATCAAAGCTTTGCTTCAGCTGTGGACAAGTCTATAAATCATAGGTTAAACCTTTGGAAAAAATATTGGTAGCCTTTATAGGAGTATCATTAGTAGAATATAGATTAGTGATGTAGAATAACATAAAGAAAAGCTAACAATTACCACTATGAACAGGAGTTAACAAAGTAAACCTGTAGTTTTATATGTCCATTCAACACATGCATATGTATGAATGGACCTCCCTGCAGACCAAAGCAATAGATTAATGCTTCCAGGTCATGTGGGGGTCAAATGAGGCAGGGAGGTGAAGGTGAGAGAGAAGGACTACAATATGGTGACGGAATTCAAGATGTTAGCATGGCGCTTGGGAGCATCTGAATTGTCTATTTACCCCGCTCACTGCCGACTGCCATCGATGAGTTTTAATGAGAGGAGAGGACAAACAAACGAACAAAGCAGATGTAAGCAAGTGAAGACATTGAATTTCAAAAAGGAGAAGAAAAAGAAAAATGTAAAAACCTCATTATAGGTGAGGAGACAAGGGCATCCTGTTAAAGGGAAGGTTTTTAACCTCATTATAGGTGATGAGACAAATACATCCTGTTAAAGGGGAGGTTTTTAACCTCCTTATAGGTGATGAGACAAGGGGATCCTGTTAAAGGGAAGGTTTTTAACCTCATTATAGGTGATGAGACAAGGGCATCCTGTTAAAGGGAAGGTTTTTAACCTCATTATAGGTGAGGAGACAAGGGCATTCTGTTAAAGGGAAGGTTTTTAACCTCCTTATAGGCGAGGAGACAAGGGCATCCTGTTAAAGGGAAGGTTTTTAACCTCATTATAGGTGAGGAGACAAGGGCATCCTGTTAAAGGGAAGGTTTTTAACCTCATTATAGGTGAGGAGACAAGGGCATCCTGTTAAAGGGAAGGTTTTTAACCTCATTATAGGTGAGGAGACAAAGACATCCTGTTAAAGGGAAGGTTTTTAACCTCCTTATAGGTGAGGAGACAAGGGCATCCTGTTAAAGGGAAGGTTTTTAACCTCATTATAGGTGATGAGACAAGGGCATCCTGTTAAAGGGAAGATTTTTAACCTCATTATAGGTGATGAGACAAAGACATCCTGTTAAAGGGAAGGTTTTTAACCTCCTTATAGGTGAGGAGACAAGGGCATCCTGTTAAAGGGAAGGGTTTTAACCTCATTATAGGTGAGGAGACAAGGGCATCCTGTTAAAGGGAAGGGTTTTAACCTCATTATAGGTGAGGAGACAAGGGCATCCTGTTAAAGGGAAGGTTTTTAACCTCATTATAGGTGATGAGACAAGGGCATCCTGTTAAAGGGGAGGTTTTTAACCTCATTATAGGTGAGGAGACAAAGACACTCTGTTAAAGGGGAGGTTTTTAACCTCATTATAGGTGAGGAGACAAAGACATTCTGTTAAAGGGAAGGTTTTTAACCTCATTATAGGTGAGGAGACAAGGGCATCCTGTTAAAGGGAAGGTTTTTAACCTCATTATAAGTGATGAGACAAGGGCATCCTGTTAAAGGGAAGGTTTTTAACCTCATTATAGGTGAGGAGACAAGGGCATCCTGTTAAAGGGAAGGTTTTTAACCTCATTATAGGTGATGAGACAAGGGCATCCTGTTAAAGGGAAGGTTTTTAACCTCATTATAGGTGAGGAGACAAAGACATCCTGTTAAAGGGAAGGTTTTTAACCTCCTTATAGGTGAGGAGACAAGGGCATCCTGTTAAAGGGAAGGTTTTTAACCTCATAGGTGAGGAGACAAGGGCATCCTGTTAAAGGGAAGGTTTTTAACCTCCTTATAGGTGATGAGACAAGGGCATCCTGTTAAAGGGAAGGTTTTTAACCTCATTATAGGTGATGAGACAAGGGCATCCTGTTAAAGGGAAGGTTTTTAACCTCATTATAGGTGAGGAGACAAGGGCATTCTGTTAAAGGGAAGGTTTTTAACCTCCTTATAGGCGAGGAGACAAGGGCATCCTGTTAAAGGGAAGGTTTTTAACCTCATTATAGGTGAGGAGACAAGGGCATCCTGTTAAAGGGAAGGTTTTTAACCTCATTATAGGTGAGGAGACAAGGGCATCCTGTTAAAGGGGAGGTTTTTAACCTCATTATAGGTGAGGAGACAAAGACATTCTGTTAAAGGGGAGGTTTTTAACCTCATTATAGGTGAGGAGACAAAGACATTCTGTTAAAGGGAATGTTTTTAACCTCATTATAGGTGATGAGACAAGGGCATCCTGTTAAAGGGAAGGTTTTTAACCTCATTATAGGTGATGAGACAAGGGCATCCTGTTAAAAGAAAAGGTTTTTAACCTCATTATAGGTGAGGAGACAAGGGCATCCTGTTAAAGGGAAGGTTTTTAACCTCATTATAGGTGATGAGACAAGGGCATCCTGTTAAAGGGAAGGTTTTTAACCTCATTATAGGTGAGGAGACAAGGGCATCCTGTTAAAGGGAAGGTTTTTAACCTCATTATAGGTGAGGAGACAAGGGCATCCTGTTAAAGGGAAGGTTTTTAACCTCATTATAGGTGAGGAGACAAAGACATCCTGTTAAAGGGAAGGTTTTTAACCTCCTTATAGGTGAGGAGACAAGGGCATCCTGTTAAAGGGAAGGTTTTTAACCTCATAGGTGAGGAGACAAGGGCATCCTGTTAAAGGGAAGGTTTTTAACCTCATTATAGGTGAGGAGACAAGGGCATCCTGTTAAAGGGAAGGTTTTTAACCTCATTATAGGTGATGAGACAAGGGCATCCTGTTAAAGGGAAGGTTTTTAACCTCCTTATAGGTGATGAGACAAGGGCATCCTGTTAAAGGGAAGGTTTTTAACCTCATTATAGGTGATGAGACAAGGGCATCCTGTTAAAGGGAAGGTTTTTAACCTCATTATAGGTGAGGAGACAAGGGCATTCTGTTAAAGAGAAGGTTTTTAACCTCCTTATAGGCGAGGAGACAAGGGCATCCTGTTAAAGGGAAGGTTTTTAACCTCATTATAGGTGAGGAGACAAGGGCATCCTGTTAAAGGGAAGGTTTTTAACCTCTTTATAGGTGAGGAGACAAGGGCATCCTGTTAAAGGGGAGGTTTTTAACCTCATTATAGGTGAGGAGACAAAGACATTCTGTTAAAGGGGAGGTTTTTAACCTCATTATAGGTGAGGAGACAAAGACATTCTGTTAAAGGGAAGGTTTTTAACCTCATTATAGGCGAGGAGACAAGGGCATCCTGTTAAAGGGAAGGTTTTTAACCTCATTATAGGTGATGAGACAAGGGCATCCTGTTAAAAGAAAAGGTTTTTAACCTCATTATAGGTGAGGAGACAAGGGCATCCTGTTAAAGGGAAGGTTTTTAACCTCATTATAGGTGATGAGACAAGGGCATCCTGTTAAAGGGAAGGTTTTTAACCTCATTATAGGTGAGGAGACGAGGGCATCCTGTTAAAGGGAAGGTTTTTAACCTCATTATAGGTGAGGAGACAAGGGCATCCTGTTAAAGGGAAGGTTTTTAACCTCATTATAGGTGAGGAGACAAAGACATCCTGTTAAAGGGAAGGTTTTTAACCTCCTTATAGGTGAGGAGACAAGGGCATCCTGTTAAAGGGAAGGTTTTTAACCTCATTATAGGTGAGGAGACAAGGGCATCCTGTTAAAGGGAAGGTTTTTAACCTCATTATAGGTGAGGAGACAAGGGCATCCTGTTAAAGGGAAGGTTTTTAACCTCATTATAGGTGATGAGACAAGGGCATCCTGTTAAAGGGAAGGTTTTTAACCTCATTATAGGTGAGGAGACAAGGGCATTCTGTTAAAGAGAAGGTTTTTAACCTCCTTATAGGCGAGGAGACAAGGGCATCCTGTTAAAGGGAAGGTTTTTAACCTCATTATAGGTGAGGAGACAAGGGCATCCTGTTAAAGGGAAGGTTTTTAACCTCATTATAGGTGAGGAGACAAGGGCATCCTGTTAAAGGGAAGGTTTTTAACCTCATTATAGGTGAGGAGACAAAGACATTCTGTTAAAGGGAAGGTTTTTAACCTCATTATAGGTGAGGAGACAGGAGCATCCTGTTAAAGGGAAGGTTTTTAAGGATTGATGATAATTAGCGTGTACTTAGTACATGGGGTGTTTTTGTCGTTAACCTTTCAGTACTGAAGGATGTGTTAGGGGAAGTGTGTGTGTGTGTGTATTAGGTGTGTGTGGGGAGGTGTGTGTATTAGGTGTGTGGGGGGAGGTGTGTGTGTGTGCGTGTGTGTGTGTGTGTGTGTGTGTGTGTGCATTAAGTGTGTGGGGGGAGGTGTGTGTGTATTAGGTGTGTGTGGGGGAGGTGTGTGTGTGTGTGTGTGTATTAGGTGTGTGTGGGGAGGTGTGTGTATTAGGTGTGTGGGGGGAGGTGTGTGTGTGTGTATTAGGTGTGTGGGGGAGGTGTGTGTGTGCATGTCTACTAGGTGTGTTTGGGAGGTGTGTGTGTATTAGGTGTGTGTGGGGAGGTGTGTGTATTAGGTGTGTGGGGGGAGGTGTGTGTGTGTATTAGGTGTGTGGGGGAGGTGTGTGTGTGTATTGGGTGTGTGGGGGGAGGTGTGTGTGTTGTAATGCAGATGTGACATAAGAGGCTTGTATCTAGTTAATATCTAGTTAATGCAGGGGCGGCAGGTAGCCTAGTGGTTAGAGCAGGTAGCCTAGTGGTTAGAGCAGGTAGCCTAGTGGTTAGAGCAGGTAGCCTAGTGGTTAGAGCAGGTAGCCTAGTGGTTAGAGCAGGTAGCCTAGTGGTTAGAGCAGGTAGCCTAGTGGTTAGCGCGTCTGGCCAGTAACTGAAAGTTGCTGGATCGACTCCCCAAGCTGACCAGGTAGAAATCTGTCCCTGAACAAGGAGGTTAACCTGCTGTTCCCTGATAGGCCGTCATTGTAAATAATAATTTGTTTTTAACTGACTTGCCTGGTTAAATAAAGGTTACATTTAAAAAATATTTAAAATGCCGAACAATGTTTTATCCCTACTTCAGGACAGAGGAAACCCCTGCTCTCAAATTAGGAGTAAAAATATATCTTGGAAAGCTTTTAGTGTATCGTATTGGTACTGAATCAGAACCAGACAACATGAGAAGTATAGATGTTGTCATATACATTGATAACTACTGTACTTACACACACAAACTGCAGATTAGATTCCTAAACCTGATGAAACCACTGAACAGCTTAGATTCCCTAAACCTGATGAAACCACCGAACAGCTTAGATTCCTAAACCTGATGAAACCACCGAACAGCTTAGATTCCTAAACCTGATGAAACCACTGAACAGCTTAGATTCCTAAACCTGATGAAACCACTGAACAGCTTAGATTCCCTAAACCTGATGAAACCACTGAACAGCTTAGATTCCTAAACCTGATGAAACCACTGAACAGCTTAGATTCCTAAACGTCATGAAACCACTGAACAGCTTAGATTCCTAAACCTCATGAAACCACCGAACAGCTTAGATTCCTAAACATGATGAAACCACTGAACAGCTTAGATTCCTAAACCTGATGAAACCACTGAACAGCTTAGATTCCTAAACCTGATGAAACCCCCGAACAGCTTAGATTCCTAAACATGATGAAACCACTGAACAGCTTAGATTCCTAAACCTGATGAACCCGAACAGCTTAGATTCCTAAACATGATGAAACCACTGAACAGCTTAGATTCCTAAACCTGATGAAACCACTGAACTTGGTCCTCTGCACCCCAAGGGGTGCACGTTTAGTTTTTTGACGAAGCACTACACAGCTGAAGAAGTAAGTAAGAATATATATTATGTTATATTATGAACTATTATGTTAATTTTCTATTAGCTAGGGCCATTCATTCAGAAGATAATTTGACACCAACTTATAAAACAACAGAGAGAGAGCGAGAGATAAGCCAGTGTCATGGTCCAGCATTAGGTCAGTGTCATGGTCCAGCATTAAGCCAGTATCATGGTCCAGCATCAGGCCAATGTCATGGTCCAGCATCAGGCCAGTGTCATGGTCCAGCATTAGGCCAATGTCATGGTCCAGCATTAAGCCAGTGTCATGGTCCAGCATTAAGCCAGTGTCATGGTCCAGCATTAGGTCAGTGTCATGGTCCAGCATTAAGCCAGTGTCATGGTCCAGCATTAAGCCAGTGTCATGGTCCAGCATTAAGCCAGTGTCATGGTCCAGCATTAAGCCAGTGTCATGGTCCAGCATTAGCCATATGGAAGGAGGTTGGCTTCTTGCTGAGCAGTGAGTGAAAGGTGTGTGTTGATCCCTAATGTTCGAGACTCTCTGAGTCAAGACAACAGCTAACATAGCAGACATCTCTTGGACCTATTTCTGAGAAAAAAACAAAATAAGCTGAAATCGAACACTGAAAAAACGTGGCACTACCTAGACTAGGCTTGGGGACTAACTAGTGAAAGGAAAGGTGTGATTTTTGTTCCCTTAACAGTTTTCTGAGTAAAGATACTGCGAAGTGTCAAACAGCAACCGAGACAGCGAGACAGCTCACCTACGGCCGAAGGGAAAAAGGAAGCGACACTCAAATGGTGAAGTACTTATTAAAGGTTGGGGTCGTGCATCAGCTGGCCATCCTGTCGCTAAACTTACTGGAGCCTTCATCTGTCACCATCCCCAGACCTTCCGCTTTGTTCTGTCTCTCAAAGGCATTCAAGTCCAGGACACTGCGGAGGGTACGGAGATAAGGTACATTGTCAAAGAGAAACACATCAGAACAGGGATAATTAATAAGATTGACATAAACAGTGGTGACTATGAAGGTCAATTTATTATCGTCATTGGGTTTAATAACCAACATGCTTATCAATATTACGATACATTGATTTATCAGAAGTTGATCAGAAGGCTATCATCATTCCCAGGCAGTTCTGAGACGAGGTCTGTACTCTGGGTTATTTGGGTGGCGTAGTCACGGTTACCTGCAGGACTGCATGAGGCCTGACAAACTCTTGAAAAAGCCTGCGTCTCTTTTCTCTTTCAGGTAATCCAGCATTTTCTGCCAAAAACATAGAATGTAAAACTCACGTTTTCATGCACAGAAAGTCTTGGCAAGACGTGATGATGGGAATACATCTGTGGTACTGATGTGTCAAACATACACAGTAATACACTTGTAACAATGTGACGTAGACTAACCTGCTGGACCAGCACGTTGCCTCCGTTGAGGATGGAGATGCCCAGTTTGAGGGTACAGGTCACCATAGGACCTAGTCGACCTGGGGACAGAGAGCAGAACAGAATTGTTCATTTGAAGGCCATTTGGCTTCATCTATACTGCAGCTAAAAGACGACGATCAACACCTTTACTGGCGCTGATCATCTGTAGCACCATCTCAGCAGCCCCGCGGGCGTGTAGTCTGGCCTGCTGGTACAAGATCTTCTGCTTCTCCATTTCCTTTTCCTGTGGGCCCAAACACACACACATTGATTAAAACAGTTCCACAGTTCCTCAAGAGCTGTCCCACAGCCATCCGAGACCCCTCCCACAACCACCCGAGACCCCTCCCACAACCATCCGAGACCCCTCCCACAGCCATCCGAGACCCCTCCCACAACCATCCGAGACCCCTCCCACAACCATCCGAGACCCCTCCCACAACCACCCGAGACCCCTCCCACAGCCATCCGAGACCCCTCCCACAACCATCCGAGACCCCTCCCACAAACACCCGAGACCCCTCCCACAACCCCCCACCACCAGCACAAGAAAAAAATATATAAATTTTAATAATTCCATTCCTCACCCCCAAGAACCCCCCCAATGCACCAACAACCAAGATAATTAACAAAAGAGAAAAAAGAAAAACAATGTAAAAAACAACTAACATCAAGGACAACTAAAATCATAACAGCAAGCCCACTTTAATATGTTTGAGTGCATGTCTGACATTTACATGTGTGTGTGTCCATCTATGTGTGCATTTGAATGAGAGTGTGTGTATATGAATATGTACAAACACCTGCACGGCATCAGCCTCAGGCAAACACGACGTTCGTTTATCTCCCGTGGAAATTGGTCATTGAGACCAAATTTGGTCCCTTTAACCTCCCTTCCCCTGCTTATGATCAGCTCCTGTTGTTGGTAGTGTTCAAATTTTGCGATGATTGGTCGGGGACCCTTGGTCTTGTCGCTCCGAGCTCCAAGTCTGTACCCGGTGGAAAGCCACCTTGTTTACAGTCCAGAGGAAGTTTCATGGTGGATTGCATGACTTCTCTGATCGCGCCCTCTGGATTATTGGATGCGTCCTCAGGAATATCAGAAAATATGAGATTTTCACGCATGCTACGACTTTGTATGTATAGTAGCGACTCCCTCATCACCCTGTTTTCCCTGAGTAGACAATCCATGTTGGAATCGTGGATTTTTACCTTGGCTCTTAGTGCCTTGTTTTCTCCTTGGAGCTTGAGAATTTCACTCTGGCTAAACTCCAAACGCCCCCTCAGCTCTGCTCCCTCCTCACACATCTTTTCCAGTCTGCATGGATTCCAGTCAGAGCACTAGCCTCTACTTCAACGGTAAGTAAATCGTCTGTTTCTGTAGATTAATCTGTCTTTCTTTTTTTTGTCGGGTTAGAGTTCTTTTTTTGAGGTAGCTGGATCTTTCCATGACGGAGTATGTTGTTCCTCCATAGCGTAAAGCTGTTGGTACTCGTCGATTTCCCTTAGGATCTCCTTAGTATCCAGGTTGTCTCTTTACTGCTAGTTGTTTACAAACGTTTTTAATGTCTTTCTCACGACGGCGACCGGTGTTTCTGTAGTACAGCCACCAAGCACTGTTGATTGTTCCCAGCCAAACTAAAAAGTTAGCTAGCTACTAAGAAACCGTCCAGTACACTTTTAAAACAACAAACTTTCCAAAACAACAAACCCGAGCTCTCCTTCGTTCAACGAGAAGTGACCTGTAAGGTAGGCTAGGCCTAGCCTAAGATGTACTGTTATGGAGTGTAGGCGAGCCTCTCGTGTGAGGATTTTTTACATGGCTGAAGTTTCGGTGAGCATGTCTACAGTGACGATGCTTGTCTTTGTTAGGCGACACAGAAAAGTTGTATTGAGGAGTCAGATATCTATCCAGCATATAGCCACAGGCTATTAAAGGTATCTAAGGCTCAGTGAAGCGGAATAAAGGCAGACAGATTCAAACCTCAAATGTCTTCTCTTTCCCCTCTTCCTCCTCTTCCTCCTCTTCATCCTCTGCACAACTCTGAGGAGATAGAGGAGGACATGTTAGAGTTATGACAATGGTCTATTAATTAACTGTATATAAACCCAGTCAGGTTATGAAACCATCTGTTTACACTGGCAGCCCAAAGATGATATTTTGCCACCGATTTGCCTTTTGACCAATCAGATTAGATCTTTTGCCAATAATTGGGCAAAAGATCAGAATTGGGCTGCCAATGTAAACGCAGCCAAAGTGTGCTCAAATTCTCAGTTGCGTACAGTACCTTTGCCATCATGTCTGCATATGCAATATACAGCGGATCTTCTTCCAAGAAACTGGAGAGAAGAACATATTATCATGTCTTGTATCAAGTCAGTAGAGATAAATAACACAAATAAGTTAAGATCACACAATTATTATCTATTTAAGTAAGGTCGGTCAGATAAAACACTTGTTCACTAGGTTGATTAATTGATCTCTCCTACCTTCTCTCTGTCAGGGCATTGTGGCTGAAGTGAAGGATAAGCTGATGAAGAGGGTCTGGCTTAATCTCAACCTCCTCCTCTTCCTCCTCCTCCACGATCTTCATTGGGGTTTTCTACACAGACGACCCACAAGGGACAGGGGTTATCTCTGTTCTGAACCTGGCCATTCCACTAGAGACTACACCCTGCTGGCTAAAGACAGGGGTTATCTCTGTTCTTAACCTGGCCTTCCCACTAGAGACTACACCCTGCTGGTTAAAGACAGGGGTTATCTCTGTTCTGAACCTGGCCTTTCCACTAGAGACTACACCCTGCTGGCTAAAGACAGGGGTTGTCTCTGTTCTTAACCTGGCCTTCCCACTAGAGACTACACACTGCTGGTTAAAGACAGGGGTTATCTCTGTTCTGAACCTGGCCTTTCCACTAGAGACTACACCCTGCTGGCTAAAGACAGGGGTTATCTCTGTTCTGAACCTGGCCTTTCCACTAGAGACTACACCCTGCTGGCTAAAGACAGGGGTTATCTCTGTTCTGAACCTGGCCTTCCCACTAGAGACTACACACTGCTGGTTAAAGACAGGGGTTATCTCTGTTCTGAACCTGGCCTTTCCACTAGAGACTACACCCTGCTGGCTAAAGACAGGGGTTATCTCTGTTCTGAACCTGGCCTTTCCACTAGAGACTACACCCTGCTGGCTAAAGACAGGGGTTATCTCTGTTCTGAACCTGGCCTTTCCACTAGAGACTACACCCTGCTGGCTAAAGACAGGGGTTATCTCTGTTCTTAACCTGGCCTTTCCACTAGAGACTACACCCTGCTGGTTAAAGACAGGGGTTATCTCTGTTCTGAACCTGGCCTTTCCACTAGAGACTACACCCTGCTGGCTAAAGACAGGGGTTATCTCTGTTCTGAACCTGGCCTTTCCACTAGAGACTACACCCTGCTGGTTAAAGACAGGGGTTATCTCTGTTCTGAACCTGGCCTTTCCACTAGAGACTACACCCTGCTGGTTAAAGACAGGGGTTATCTCTGTTCTTAACCTGGCCTTCCCACTAGAGACTACACCCTGATGGTTAAAGACAGGGGTTATCTCTGTTCTGAACCTGGCCTTTCCACTAGAGACTACACCCTGCTGGCTAAAGACAGGGGTTATCTCTGTTCTTAACCTGGCCTTCCCACTAGAGACTACACCCTCTGGCTAAAGACAGGGGTTATCTCTGTTCTGAACCTGGTCTTTCCACTAGAGACTACACCCTGCTGGCTAAAGACAGGGGTTATCTCTGTTCTGAACCTGGCCTTTCCACTAGAAACTACACCCTGCTGGCTAATCTTGTCCACCAGCCGGCTCTCTGTGAGTCGAACCTTCTGGATTAACAGCACCTCAGAACGGGACTTGACTGGAAGTCTACGGCAGGAGAGGATGAAACAACCGCTGGTTTTAATTGGCTGATATCTCAGTCCGCCCCCTCGCCTCTACATTGTCGACTTCAAAACGCGAGCAGCACAAGGGATTTAAACAAGCAAGTGGGTTCGTAAAATCTGAAAGTACGCACCTTAGAAATAGTTTTCAACATATAAACATTATAAGCCCAAACTCAGAATCAATTGTGCTGCCCAATGTGATAGAAGATTTACTTCAATTGGGGATTTATTATAAGGCAGCTGTAGCAGGCTTGCTCCCTCTCCCGCCTCCATTTTAACCACACCCCTTTCAAGTCCCACTTTGCTGCACAGTGTTACCAGGGAGGGGGGGGGGGGGGGGGGGGGTGCATAGTCAGGGGAATTGACCAGGGTATTGTTTAGTAGGGGCACACCGTAGCAAAACATTTACGACAGAAAAAACAAAAAAGCTGCGTTATTATTGGTTCAGGTAGTTGCTCACTGTTTTTCACTCTGTTTCAAAACGTTGTTTCCCTACTGAACAGGACCCAGCAGTGAAACGCATGCAGACTACTATGGTCCAACAGATGCAGCACTAATAAATACAGTGTGTGGACGACGACGACGATGATGATGATGATGATGAATGTGTTACGTCATCGTCTAACTCTTGAACATTCTTCCTCTGACGTGTTTTATGATATGTTGCAGTACTGTGTAAATATGTTTACTTCCTTAGAAATGAATTTCAACACCCGTCACAATACTGTATGAATCCAGACGGAGATGTGCGCGGAGCATGCCACCGAAGACGTCACTTCACACTCCACTTGACCACTTCACTACAGACTTACAGTTAAAGTAGAGACCAGACTGTACAACATCTAGCTGGTTCAACGTCGGACATCAAACAACTAACACCTATTGAGGGCTGTAGCTGCCCCCCTCTTACCACAGTAGTAGTAGTAGTAGTGGTGACATAGCCCATGCCATAGCCTGTTTTTCTAGCCACGTGCTTTGCTGCGGAGACGGAGCCATTGCTGCCACTGAGTCTCCTGAGGTTGAGCCTGTCATGCCTGTCAAGGCTCTGCCGGTAGCGAGCCACAAAGCTAGAGAGAGCGCGGGGCCCTCGGGAACGTCTGGGGGCCCAAGGCGAGGTCCCCAGACCCAGGCGGACCGGGAAGCGATCCCGATCCCGAAGCTCGACGGCGGGCATCGTGCTCAAGAGGCAGTCGGCGGAGAGGGCTGGTGGGGGTGCGGTGCCAACACAGGGCACAGGGGGCAAGGCTGAGGCTAAGGCTGAGGTGGTGGCAGACACCACCGCAACATGCCCAGTACTTACAGCCAGGTCCTGCACTAGCTTCTCCTCAAAGGAGTACTCCTCTGTCTCTATCCATAGTCTCACATAGCCCAACACGAAGAGGTTAATAGAACGATGCCTGGGGAAGGAGGGATGAGAGGAGGAGAAGGAGAGGAGAATGAGGTTAAGGTGTGTCCAAGTAAGTTTAGGAAAGGGGGAGGCGGAAGGAGGGAGAGATGTGAGGGTGAAACAGGAAGGAAGAGCATTCCAGGGTGGTGATTGGTCGATGTGGTAGCCACTGGCCCTTCTGACTGGTCAACCTTGATGGCTTGATTAGCATACAGAAACTGTCTGAGGATGTGGTTATAATTAAATCTAAAAACACTGAACACTGTATTCAAATATTATTTCAGTTAATAAATGATCCCTAAAGCTCCAAAAATACAGTCATTATGTTACTTAAATCACATGAGAAAAAACATTCCATGATTCTAAGACAAAATGAGAATGATGATCTTTATGTAAACAAGCAAAATGCTTCCTGGATTGCTCATTGATTGACCACTGATTGGCTGTAAGTTGAGGCTGACCAATCAGAATCAACAGTGCAGTAAACTGGAGGTAGGTTGTGGTAGGTGCAGTAGGTAGGTGGTGTTGACTGTTGGCTCAGTCCATAGCCTGGAGAATAAGATGGAGGAGGGGAGAGAGGTGAAGCATTCGACCTAGCCTGGGTGCCAGTCTGTTTGGCATGACAATTCCATGAGGAGTTGTCAAGAGAGCAGAAACAGACTGACACTCCGGCTAGCATTAAGCCAGGAGTCTCACATTACCGTTAGCATGGAGAACAGGTGATCAAAATTAGAGTCAGCGAACGCCTTTTCCAGCCAAACGTACCGATAGCCATTCAGGAAGTAATTGTTATTTTTGTATCTGAGGGAAAGGTATTGTAGGTGGTATAACAGAGAGAAATAACAGAAAGGAAGAACAAGGTTAGGGAGGTAGAGATAGAGAGCGAAGGAGAGAGAGAGACAGAGAGAGAGAGAGACAGAGAGAGAGACAGAGAGAGAGAGAGAGACAGAGAGAGAGACAGAGAGAGAGACAGAGACAGAGAGACAGGGAGAGAGAGACAGAGAGAGAGAGAGAGAGAGAGAGAGAGAGAGAGAGAGAGAGAGAGAGAGAGAGAGAGAGAGAGAGAGAGAGAGAGAGAGAGAGAGAGAGAGAGAGAGAGAGAAAGAGAGAGAGAGAGAGAGAGAGAGAGAGACAGAGACAGAGACAGAGACAGAGAGACAGGGAGAGAGAGAGAGAGAGAGAGAGAGAGACAGAGAGACAGAGAGACAGAGAGACAGAGAGACAGAGAGAGAGAGAGAGAGAGAGAGAGAGAGAGAGAGACAGAGAGACAGAGAGAGAGAGAGGGAGAGAGAGAGACAGAGACAGAGACAGAGAGACAGGGAGAGAGAGAGAGAGAGAGAGAGAGAGAAAGAAAGAGAGAGAGAGAGAGAGAGAGAGTGTGGATACACTAGTAATAGCATGTCACCAACTTCACTGAGAGATAACAAGAGATACAGGACCCGAACATGAGATTTGATTTGATGGAGACAATAGCACCATGAAGGACGACTGAGGACTTTTTTCTGGGTTAGTTGTTGGTTGTACAGTTGGCTAAAGACAAACTCACATTCATCTGCGTATCTTCAAATCAAATCAAATTGGAGTGGTCACATACACATATTATTGAGGGTCTAGCAAAATGCTTGTGTTCATAGCTCCAACAGTGCAGTAGTATCTAACAATTCACAACAATACACACACATTTCAAAGTAAAAGAATGTAATAAAGAAATATATAAATATTAGATTGAGCCATGTCGGAGTGACATTGACTAAAATACAGTAGAATAGAATACAGTATATACATATGAAATGAGTAAAGCAGTATGTAAACATGATTAAAGTGACCAGTGATTCCATGTCTATGTATATAGGGCAGCAGCCTCTAAGGTGCAGGGTTGAGTAACCGGGTGGTAGACTAGTGATCTTATTTCGTTGACATAGACAACATAGGCCTACATTAGTCAACCCCCCCCCCCCACCCCACCTCATCAGTGTACCTCTAATTGTCCTGAGTAGTATGTAAGTGGGATAGAAGCCTGTCTTACCTGGGGAGGTTGTAAAGAGGAGCCATACGGAAGCAGGCCACCACGGCGCGTTTACGCTGTTTGGACAGTAGCTTCTGAAACACACACTTCTTCAACCTCAGAGGCTGCTCCACCTAGAGGACAAAACATTATGTCTTACGGGATAACATCACACATCATGCTTCTGTGGATGGATATTCCTCGAGACAAATCTTAGGTACGTTTCGGTGTCCCTCAAGGCTTACAGTAGTTCTCATTCTGCATGGTGATGTTGCTCTGAAACACAGTGTCACGGCTGTACATTTCACTGAAACACGATGAAGCATCACAATCTGTCTGCAATGCGCACTTTGATTGCTTTAATTACTAAATCATTATTATTTACTTTACGCATTTGTAAAATAGGGCAACCTTGTAAAAGAGACATTCGTTCAAAATAACGAATAATTCGGTTCATAAGGACTTTCTAGAGGGAAAACCTGTCTGTTGACTATAGTTTACCTGTCTGTTGACTATAGTTTACCTGTCTGTTGACTATAGTTTACCTGTCTGTTGACTATAGTTTACCTGTCTGTTGACTATAGTTTACCTGTCTGTTGACTATAGTTTACCTGTCTGTTGACTATAGTTTACCTGCCTGTTGACTATAGTTTACCTGTCTGTTGACTATAGTTTACCTGTCTGTTGACTATAGTTTACCTGTCTGTTGACTATAGTTTACCTGTCTATAGTTTACCTGTCTGTTGACTATAGTTTACCTGTCTGTTGACTATAGTTTACCTGTCTGTTGACTATAGTTTACATGTCTGTTGACTATAGTTTACATGTCTGTTGACTATAGTTTACATGTCTGTTGACTATAGTTTACCTGTCTATAGTTTACCTGGCTGTTGACTATAGTTTACCTGTCTGTTGACTATAGTTTACCTGTCTGTTGACTATAGTTTACCTGTCTATAGTTTACCTGTCTATAGTTTACCTGTCTGTTGACTATAGTTTACCTGTCTATAGTTTACCTGTCTATAGTTTACCTGTCTGTTGACTATAGTTTACCTGTCTATAGTTTACCTGTCTATAGTTTACCTGGCTGTTGACTATAGTTTACCTGGCTGTTGACTATAGTTTACCTGTCTGTTGACTATAGTTTACCTGTCTATAGTTTACCTGTCTGTTGACTATAGTTTACCTGTCTATAGTTTACCTGTCTATAGTTTACCTGTCTGTTGACTATAGTTTACCTGGCTGTTGACTATAGTTTACCTGTCTGTTGACTATAGTTTACCTGTCTATAGTTTACCTGTCTGTTGACTATAGTTTACCTGTCTGTTGACTATAGTTTACCTGTCTATAGTTTACCTGTCTGTTGACTATAGTTTACCTGTCTATAGTTTACCTGTCTGTTGACTATAGTTTACCTGGCTGTTGACTATAGTTTACCTGTCTGTTGACTATAGTTTACCTGTCTATAGTTTACCTGTCTATAGTTTACCTGGCTGTTGACTATAGTTTACCTGTCTGTTGACTATAGTTTACCTGTCTATAGTTTACCTGTCTGTTGACTATAGTTTACCTGTCTATAGTTTACCTGTCTATAGTTTACCTGTCTATAGTTTACCTGTCTGTTGACTATAGTTTACCTGCCTGTTGACTATAGTTTACCTGTCTGTTGACTATAGTTTACCTGTCTGTTGACTATAGTTTACCTGTCTGTTGACTATAGTTTACCTGTCTATAGTTTACCTGTCTGTTGACTATAGTTTACCTGTCTGTTGACTATAGTTTACCTGTCTGTTGACTATAGTTTACCTGTCTGTTGACTATAGTTTACATGTCTGTTGACTATAGTTTACCTGTCTATAGTTTACCTGGCTGTTGACTATAGTTTACCTGTCTGTTGACTATAGTTTACCTGTCTATAGTTTACCTGTCTATAGTTTACCTGTCTGTTGACTATAGTTTACCTGTCTATAGTTTACCTGTCTATAGTTTACCTGTCTGTTGACTATAGTTTACCTGTCTATAGTTTACCTGTCTATAGTTTACCTGGCTGTTGACTATAGTTTACCTGGCTGTTGACTATAGTTTACCTGTCTGTTGACTATAGTTTACCTGTCTATAGTTTACCTGTCTGTTGACTATAGTTTACCTGTCTATAGTTTACCTGTCTATAGTTTACCTGTCTGTTGACTATAGTTTACCTGGCTGTTGACTATAGTTTACCTGTCTGTTGACTATAGTTTACCTGTCTATAGTTTACCTGTCTATAGTTTACCTGGCTGTTGACTATAGTTTACCTGTCTGTTGACTATAGTTTACCTGTCTATAGTTTACCTGTCTGTTGACTATAGTTTACCTGTCTATAGTTTACCTGTCTATAGTTTACCTGTCTGTTGACTATAGTTTACCTGCCTGTTGACTATAGTTTACCTGTCTGTTGACTATAGTTTACCTGTCTGTTGACTATAGTTTACCTGTCTGTTGACTATAGTTTACCTGTCTATAGTTTACCTGTCTGTTGACTATAGTTTACCTGTCTGTTGACTATAGTTTACCTGTCTGTTGACTATAGTTTACCTGTCTGTTGACTATAGTTTACATGTCTGTTGACTATAGTTTACCTGTCTATAGTTTACCTGGCTGTTGACTATAGTTTACCTGTCTGTTGACTATAGTTTACCTGTCTGTTGACTATAGTTTACCTGTCTGTTGACTATAGTTTACCTGTCTATAGTTTACCTGTCTATAGTTTACCTGTCTGTTGACTATAGTTTACCTGTCTATAGTTTACCTGTCTGTTGACTATAGTTTACCTGTCTATAGTTTACCTGTTTATAGTTTACCTGGCTGTTGACTATAGTTTACCTGTCTATAGTTTACCTGTCTGTTGACTATAGTTTACCTGTCTATAGTTTACCTGTCTATAGTTTACCTGTCTATAGTTTACCTGTCTGTTGACTATAGTTTACCTGTCTATAGTTTACCTGTCTGTTGACTATAGTTTACCTGGCTGTTGACTATAGTTTACCTGTCTGTTGACTATAGTTTACCTGTCTATAGTTTACCTGTCTGTTGACAATAGTTTACCTGTCTATAGTTTACCTGTCTGTTGACTATAGTTTACCTGTCTATAGTTTACCTGTCTATAGTTTACCTGTCTGTTGACTATAGTTTACCTGGCTGTTGACTATAGTTTACCTGTCTGTTGACTATAGTTTACCTGTCTATAGTTTACCTGTCTGTTGACTATAGTTTACCTGTCTGTTGACTATAGTTTACATGTCTGTTGACTATAGTTTACCTGTCTATAGTTTACCTGGCTGTTGACTATAGTTTACCTGTCTGTTGACTATAGTTTACCTGTCTGTTGACTATAGTTTACCTGTCTATAGTTTACCTGTCTATAGTTTACCTGTCTGTTGACTATAGTTTACCTGTCTATAGTTTACCTGTCTATAGTTTACCTGTCTGTTGACTATAGTTTACCTGTCTATAGTTTACCTGTCTATAGTTTACCTGGCTGTTGACTATAGTTTACCTGGCTGTTGACTATAGTTTACCTGGCTGTTGACTATAGTTTACCTGTCTATAGTTTACCTGTCTGTTGACTATAGTTTACCTGTCTATAGTTTACCTGTCTATAGTTTACCTGTCTGTTGACTATAGTTTACCTGGCTGTTGACTATAGTTTACCTGTCTGTTGACTATAGTTTACCTGTCTATAGTTTACCTGTCTGTTGACAATAGTTTACCTGTCTATAGTTTACCTGTCTGTTGACTATAGTTTACCTGTATATAGTTTACCTGTCTATAGTTTACCTGTCTGTTGACTATAGTTTACCTGTCTGTTGACTATAGTTTACCTGTCTATAGTTTACCTGTCTATAGTTTACCTGGCTGTTGACTATAGTTTACCTGTCTGTTGACTATAGTTTACCTGTCTATAGTTTACCTGTCTATAGTTTACCTGGCTGTTGACTATAGTTTACCTGTCT